>NC_056741.1:1479973896-1480060898 GCF_019279795.1 Protopterus annectens
AGACAACTGGTGCCAGAGCCATGGCCTCAAGCTAAATGCCAAAAAGTGTATAGTCATCCCCTTTGGCAAAAACAAAGTGCCCACAAATTACCACATAGGTGGTAATCCATTAAGTACAGAAGAAGTCATTAGGGACCTGGGGACCCAAGTTGATAGCAATCTCTCATTTGACAACCACGTGGCCAAAGTGGTTAGAAAAACATTTTATATAGCCCACCTAATCATGAAGGGATTCACATCTAGATCAGGGAGGTCATCGCCTCTTTACTCATCCCTCATCAGGCCCATAATTGAGTACAATGCCCTTTTGGGATGTACCTTACCAGACACCTGCAGCAACTGGAAAGACCCTACAAGTACCTCACCAAGAGGATCAAAGGGCTCAAACAGATGCCATATGCTGCCGGTTAAAGAAACGCCAGCTCTACTCAGTGGCATACCGCCTGCTCAGAGGTGATCTGTGCCTGACGTATAAAGCCATGTCCAACCCGAATTAATGGACATGCTGCACCTCAGAAAATCCAAATCCCATCGAGCTCTGGCTTGAGAGACTTGAACCTCAGCACTGAAATAAATAGGACATGCTGGAGGGACAGATTCATAACCCAGAGGCTCCCTTCACTCTGGAATAAAATCCCAGTCCAGGTTAGGCAGAGTCCCACATTGACTCTCTTCAAGAGGAATCTTGATGAGTGGATGGGAGATCTTAGGTTTACCCCGGCTATCACTTCTGTGTCACTGTTAGACAGAGGCACAGTATACTAACCTCAAAAAAAGGCACAGCAAAATTAATTTAAAATGGGTGGCGAAAGCCAAACACACTCTGGCTAGGCTTATAAATGCCCTAGGGCAGATAGCCTAGTATGAACCTATGAACCTATTAGAGTTTCAGACTTCACACACTCCATGACATTCGTGCTTCTACACTCCCCTCTGTTATTCTCTCCTCTTCCTAATATTATGTAAGCAATATCTCAGAGGTATCCCTATAGTTGGGCCTTTATCCCAGTAGTATTTATGGCCTGGTCCACAGTCCTTGCAGTATGACATGGGGAGGCATGCTACTGGCATTTGGCAACATTGCCTTGCATTTGTTTTCTGTTTACTGTGTTAGGTTGTTAGTTAGGACACCCTGACATTCCATACATTGGCACTATGGGTGAGGCATGGGTCTTTGCCAGAGGACTGTACGCCATTTGAGAGCGCTGCAGGCCATCTGTAGCAGGCCAGTGCATTCTGTCATTTCTACATTCCCAGGCTGCAAGCCAGTGGATTACCATGGGGTGACAGTAGTGAGTGGTCGAGGTGTTCCTGTCAATCCTTCCTGTTCATACTGATCCACGGGTCTGGATGTGGTCGGGTTGCTGCTTACAACTAGGGACACACCTGCATTGGACACCTATTCAGCATGCAGCAGTGTGTATGCATTCCCATACAGAGATGGGTTCATGCTGTACTCATTCCCTATAGCAAGGATAAACCTGTGGCTGATGGTGGAGTGAGCTGGGTGCATGTGTGATATGGAAGTTACTTGCACCTGATTCACAAATATACCTGGAACATTCCCCTTATGCTGGCTTTGTGTGGATATGGGCAGCCTGTCATCACTTTATAACTGTGCCTTCTGTGGTCTGCCAGTGATTGGCCAGACTACCAGTATTCCATACTAGAGGGACAACTAATGTGATGCTAACCTTTATGTATAATTCTAAACTTGTGTGCAGTTGACAGTTATTTTATGTGCACTCTGTGTAGGTTACCTCCACCTGTGTACTCTTTCTATGTATGGGCCCCCATTCATGGCATGTCCAGCTTTCTGAAGGTGACAGATATTGACATCTGGACAGTGAGTATGTACAACTGCTGACATGGGTGTAGCTGAGAAGTAATGTAGTTGACACTGCAGTTGTTGGAACATGGCCCTGTCATCCACTGTACTGTACCTAGGCCACTGAGACACAACCATCCAGGCCCACATGCTGACCACTTCCAGGCAATATTAAACACACAACACACTTACCACACTGACCCCTGCATATTGTACACGTGTAACAATGTAGATTGGGACAGCTCTAGAAATCTGTGCTTCAGTGATATTACTCCTCAAACTTAGATGTTACTGCATTTCTACATGGGTTGTGTGTGTAGGGGTGCACACCTGAAGACTTTAAATATTTGCAATGACTGTACTGGTATTTCGGTTAATCTGTTGGCTTCCATTTCATATTGTACTGTGACCTATCATGCAGAAAGGAGGCATATCAGTAGAGTACACATGTTAGATCTTAATGGCATATATTTCATTTTCAGACTTCTTACCCTTCAGAAGTAAAATGCAACTGCCAGGCCTTTCTTTATGGTCATCTATACCTGTCCTGCTGGGTGAGGCTGGTGGTGGGTATGTGGGTATGTGACCCTCATTGACATCCATGTGTGTGACCTATTGACACCCAGTTATTTGGGCCATCACAGGTATTGCAGTGAGAGCTGTCACCTTGTTTAGTGCTGCCTAGTTTGTTGACACCAGTATTTGTTATGCATTTCCTGCTGTTCCATGTAGCTGTCAGCTGTCTGCTGCTATCCAATTCAGTCACCCAATTCCCTTGCATGCTTGCATCCATATCATGCATACAAGTATGAGAACATACTACTCCATTCAGTAATTGATAGGAAGGGTGACTTGCCTTGTTGCTGGGCCAGTATTGAGGATGTTGTTGGGGGGCTGACTATGTCGGATGCACGTAGTACACTCCCTATACATGGTAAAGCACAGGTAGTGTCATGTTTGGCATCCCTTTTACTGTTTGTGCGAGTTAGAGAGAGGTATCAGTCCCTGGGTCCCTACAGTGTCAGTGTGTTTGTGCTTTGCATTGCCTCTTTGCCAAGGCCTGGACATACTGGGCATGCCTCCTTCTGCCTACAGAGGCAGGCTCAGGATGTTCCTCCTCCGAATCTCTCTGTGCCTGTGCTTGCCTTGGCAATGGTGGGGGGTTGTGTGGCCCTGCCCCGTGCTGTTCCTGCTGCAGCTGTTTCCGTAGGATCATATTGTGTAACATGGCATATACTATGAATATTTGTGTACATGTAGCTGGAGAGTACTGCAAGGCTCCCACCAGATATGTCAAGGCAGCAGAACCGTGACTTCAGTATCCCAAACACACACTCTACAATGATCCTGGTTTGTGCATGCACCTCATTATGGTGTTCTTGTTCAGGTGTGTGTGCATTCCTGACGGGTGTCATCAGCCTTGGCTTCAGTACATAGCCAGCTTCCCCCACCAGATGGCCATATGGGATGTCCCCCCTGGCAAATTTCTGCTATAGTTGTGAGCAATGCCAGATGTAGGAGTTGTGATAGCTTACAGGGGTGCCAGCACACACATTTATGATAATGCCCTGGGCATCACACATGACCTGGCAGTTGATAGAGGGGAAGACCTTGTGGTTTATGTAGACCCTACCCCATTCACTGGGTGGTGCTTTGATGTGGATGTGCATGCAGTATATAGCATCAACTACCTCAGGGAATTCTGTTGTACAGTGGAAGAGATGCATACTTCTGGTCAATGCCTCATGGGTGGTGGGGAAATATATGTGCTCATTGGCATGTGGTGTCATGGCATCCAGGAACTGGTGGAGTAACCTGGATGCTGATGCCTCTGAGACCCCCATGATATCCCCAGTTGGTCTTTGGAAGGTACCTGTGGCTAGTATTCTTAAGCCTACACATACCTTGGTATCCACTGGGATGGGTTCCCCTCTATTAGTTCTGTTTGTGAGGCGTGGCTGGCACAGCTCAACAATTTGCTGTAGAATGTCCCTGTCCATCCTATAGCGCTCTACTATCTCCAGCTCATGTAGGTGCTGCTAGGTTGCCCTGGGTCTGTGCACTCTTCTCCTCCTCCTCACTGTGGATCGGTTGCCAGCATTCTCCTCCTCACCACCCTCAGTCTCTAGCACATATTGATGGAGTAAAGCAGCTGCAGCCTGTAACATTTTTAGTTAGTTTTGCCAGTTAAAAATCCAGTTTATAGTAGTGTGCTGGTCTGCTGCATGTCTAATTGGTTGATTCTGATACATTCCATCTGCCAGCTATGCTAGTTCTCCTTGATTGCCTTCCTACTGCTGTTTCCCCTTCCCAGTTGCATACCCAGTGCTCAAATGTAAACAGTGCTGCCATTTCCTCTTTTTTTTGTTTTTGTTTAAAACCCAGTGTGTGATGCGCACACCTGTTTAGGATATGTGCACATTGCTCAGACACATCTGGCACACCCTGTTCCTTAGCTGTGCTTAGCTATGGGCAAAAATGGGCCACAGAGCTCCAATGAGCTTACAGCAAGCATGACACACTTCCTTATGAAGTCATTCAGCTCTTACACTTGCACTGTTGTATTGCTGCACCTACATGGTTAGTACAAGCTGACACTTTGAAGAAATCTATGATTCAGTATAACTCCCCTCATTTGCATACCCCAGTGAGTAAGGCATTAGTTACTGCACTAACACCAACCCTTTCCCCTTGGCAGCCAGTGCTCCCTGGTATTGTTTACATTCTGCATGCCATTGACTATAATGGCATAATGCAGAATTAATTGTCTTTTCTCATTTTTTTTTAAATTTTTTGCACAATCCTGTTTGCACACAGTTGCCCTATGCTTAAACAGCTGAGATTGGCCAAAAAAAGAGTTTAATTTTCATAATTATTAATCAGTTTTTAATGCCAATGGTGGCCTTATATTTGGCCATTGGCATGTGTAATGTACATAATACATGCCTTTGCATGAGTTGTCATGCCTCCGTTTTGTCAGTTGCTGAAATGTACTCAGCTATTTCCTGAATGCATTTCTGCACTGACACTGTTCTAGCATGGAGACCTGGCATCTTGGTGAATCGGAAAATCACCTCATTTGCATGGTTTTCACCAGCAAATGAGGTGAGTTGCATATTTGTCAGTTTTCCTTGCTAGAACAGTGTAGGACTGCTCATGCACTTGAAAACAGCACTTTCCTGAATCGCTTGGTGACCATTTTCCACTCCTACACTGTTCCTGCATGGAAAATACAGCTTCCTGAATCCTGGGGAGGGACTTTCCCATGTTTTAACTATGTATTTCGCCCTGACATTCTTACAGATCCAGAATTGGTGCATCCTATAACTGGAAAGATATATAATTTTAAAGTATTTGCTACATGCAAAACTTATAAAATATAGTTTACATTGCCAGCTGCATGAAATGTACAGCTTTTTTATATCGGGAAACAACATGTAAACCGAAAGAGTGTATTGTTGAACATGTCAGATATTAGATGAAGAGTAGGCACTAATGCTCTTGCAAAGCATATTGATGAAATGGGTGATGAACACACTTTTAAGTTTAGGGTCATAAGTGTTGTCCCTAAAACAGAAGAGGGGGTGACAATAACAATATGCTAGAAACAAATGAGTATAAGTGGATAGTAATGCTTCAAGCAGATGCTAAACAATTAATTAATGCAGCTGTAAGCCTAAAACCTGATTTGAAAAAGAAATAGATGATTTTACGGAAATTAACTTGCTGTTGCATGTTTGAATATATTTCATAGGTATATTTTATGTGGATGTTTTTATACCTGAAAAAAGTCCAAAGAAAAATGTGTTTTGTATACTACCAACAGCATATAAATATAGATACACATGTATACATATGCCTAAGCTTAGATTTCCAAACTTTTTAACTTTAATAAACAGTAAATATAACTAAAATAATTCAATCCTGGGTGGTTATATGCATTTAGATGTATTTGCCATAGCAATTCCAATCGTTCTAATCTTAATGCACTAGGTCCACCCCTTGGGTCAATAACAATGTGGTCAATGAAATGGAATTTTAAAAAATGATTAAGGTTAAGAGTGCATGCTTAGCCAGTGCATTTTCAGATTTGCTTCTATTAATACTATACAAGTGTTCATAGACATGTTCCTTGAACTTGCGTTCGGTCTTTCCAACATAATAAGGAGCACATACTTGACACTTGAATAAGTAAACCACCATTTTGGAGTGGCAATTGAATCTCTTATTGCTATTAAATTTCATCCCATTCACATTAAATGACCTTCACAAATCCATATGTTTACAATATGTACAAGCCTCACATCTGTACATACCAGGGTACCTAGGATTAGACACACCATTCCCTTTGAGTAAATATTTGAGGTTCCTGCTCCTTCTAAAAATACATTTGGGGTGGTTCCCTACTTTATCTGTAATGCTCCTACCCTCAATAATCAGATCACAGTTCTTGATGACAATCTCCTTCATATATGCAGACTCTAAACTAAATGTCATAACAAATCCCATGGTAAGATTCATATTATTGGGGTCATTTAAATTGGTCTGTGGATTTGGGGGATGAGAGAAGCTTTCATTGGGAATGGTATTAGTCAATTATTTGCACAAAATTGGTTTATAAAAACACTATTCCTTTTAATTTTAACCTTGCCTATTAGATCATCCAATAAAGTAACTGGATAAACCCATCTATGGAACATCTCCCTCAAATTTTCACATTCTGAGTTAAACTCATCTTCAACAGATGCCATCCTTGCTGCTCTAATGAGCTGGCCTTTAACTACTGAGCATTTCTGGAAATGGGGGGGTGCACTTGAGAAGTGTGGGAAAGAGTTCAAATATATACTTTTCCTAAAAGTTTTTGCCACATATCTGCCCTTATGTCTATCATTTCTAAGTTCTACATCAAGATATGAAATTACATTGTTTTGAAAGTTAGATGTAAACTGCAAAAAATCTGTTGTACGATTAAAATAATGTATTAAATCCAAGGCTGTTTTATTGTTGCCCTTAACTATAATAAAAATGTCATCCAGATAGTGAGTGAAAAAGTAGATTTTGTTCCATATTTGACTATTTTTAAATATAAACTCGCATTCCTAATAAGCCATTACCAGATTCGCAAAGCTAGCCCCACATGTTGACCCCATTGCGACCCCTACTTTTTGCAGATACTAATCACAAATAAAAATAATAAAATTGTTGGTCAAAATAATGTCCAATAATTCTTCTACCAGAGCAATTTCAGAAGGTGTTGCATCTTTTTGTCTCAATAAACTGGAGACCCATTCTATATCTTGAATATGGGGTATAAATATATAGAGGTCCTTCACATCTACAGTTAAACAAATATAATTATTGTTGAAATCCAGGTCATTTATCCTTCCCAAAAAGGTCCAAGAGTCTTTGCAGATTGTCTTCAGAGGTGACATGTTTTTTTCAAAATTGTATCAACTACTCTGGCGTTAGCATATTTTATCGATTTTCTACCATAAACTATCGGGAGCAAAGGTGGATTTTGTAGGTCCTTGTGAATTTTCGGGATGCCAGACATAACCAGTATCAATGGTGTGGACATGGTCAAGTAATTAAATAGTTTGGTGTCAATCCTGGCTTCTATAAACAAATCATTTATATATAGCTTAATGCGTTGATATGCCACATTAACTTCATTTAAAGACACTAGTTGGTAAGTGTCTGTTTCCAAAATTAGTTTTATCCTATTTTCATAATTGTCAACATCCATAAATAGTAGACCACCCCCCATTATCGGGGTTAGTTCATGTTACTAACTGGATGAAAAGCACTTAATAAAACTCTTGCTGGACTGTTTTTCAAGACTGCTATTTCATTGGACTTTTTTGAATGTTTTTCTAGTGTGTTTTTCTGTTAAGATTTGTTTCTACAGTTTGTGATGTTTTTATACCTATTAACTATTTTGGGAAGTTTTATTTTGCTTGCATCATTTGAAATGTCTTAACTTCTATTTTTCATGCATCATTTTAAATATCTTAAGTATTAGAGAATATTTTGATTGTTGTCTGTGTCATGTGATGCAATTAAGCTTTATTATAAAAGGAAAAGTAAGTGTTCTGTTCTGTTTGTTCACACTGAGGAAGGATGCATGTCCAAAAGCTTTGCGTTTTATTACAGTTTCATTGTATTGAAGCTGCTATCAAGTGTTTCCTTACACTGGAATTTGTTTGTGTTTTTTTTTTTGTGTTTGATATTACTGTGAAAGTGAAGATTTACGATTGTGCTGGTCCCTATTTTCTTGCATTTTCATTAGCCAATGGCATGTCAACACAATACTATAATTTAGGCTTTCATGTAGACATTGGTCCTTTTCCTGGACTGTGAGGAGGACATTATTGAGGTGTGGGGACCAAAGCACCACAGAGGGTAGGTAGAAATACTGTCCACTTTTGGACTGATGTGGTATGTCCAGACTTTTGCATGCTATGTTTGGCCATTGTTTACAGACTTTCTGATTCTGTGGCAGTTTACTGTTAACAATGCGTGTTGGGGTCAGTAAGCAGACAGACAAATGTGAGTATCATGCATCATTTTTATCTGAATGTGCATGGTGCTGCTGCAGTTGCTGCTAGTCCATTAGCTGTGTGTGGTCATAGGGAAGACTGTGACACATTTCCCTGTCACTTGACCTCTCTTTATGTATGGGTGTTGTGTGGATGCCCTGTTCTAGGTGTTTGGGAGGTATGGTAGGTCTGTAGCAGGTAGATGAACATACTGCTGCATATGTTGCAGGCTGCAGCTGCTGCATTCTGGCCAGGAGTCACACTGGGGATTGTAAACACATTGGGAGACAGCAAGCTGTATATGTCAGTGAGGGAGCAGTGTAAGCTCTGTTGTCACAGCATAGCCAGGATGAGGATACCAATAAGAGTCCGGGTGAGGTATGTGCCTTTGGTACATATGTTAAGTAATAATGCCATCCAGAGAGTGGTGGGTGACATTTAGAACACTTATTCATAGTTGTGACGTGTCCCACCCTACAGACCTTTGACAAGTTAATGTGAGTGGCAGTGACTGAGGTAGCAGCAACCAGTTCTGCTGTACATTGCAAGGCTCAGTTATTTATATGTTGTATTTTCAAGCATGTACTTGCTGTGTAGCAGACTGGACTGTAGTCTAGGACTGTGGGTGTCCAAATGTCACACATGCTAAGAATGTAACAGAGCTACTGACTCATTATGATGGCAGGTGTAGTTGCAAGATATATGTGCATGCATACAGTGTGTTACACAGGATTCCCATGAACATATGTGTTTGGATTGGTATGATGTGTAACACTGACCTATCCGTCATGATTTTGTAACCTCAATCTGCACTGACTTGTAAGTAGATGAGCACACAGAATAGGTTTTATGACAACCATGTTATACATAGGTAGCACAACTGTGGATATTCTGCAGCAGTCTGTGCAGTTGTCAGCTCTATCTGATATTGTAGGCCTCCCATACATCCATCAACATTTATATGGCTGTGTACTGGTTTGGTGTCTGCATCACAGTCCCAGGTATGCTGTCATTTATCCCATTATATGTAGAAGTAGTGTGTCACTGGCAATTAGGATATGTTTATAGAACACCATTTACCCTTCAAAGCTGAGTGACCTAGTGGGCTAGCACACTGTATATTAGTTGACATGGTCCTTGGTTCAAAACTTGACAGGTGTGATTATTTTTGTTGATGTGCATCAGTGGAATTCATGATATGTTTATAGAAACACCAGCTGTTCTTTAGAGCTGAGTGACCTAAGGCACTATGCTGTAGTTAACAGGGTCCTGGGTTCAAGACTTGGTAGGAAAGATTATTTTGCTGATGTGCAGAACAGTGTAAGAAAATGATAAGGTGATTAAAGCAGTTTTAAGCAGGTTTAAGAGGGTTTGCACAGCACAGTGAGACATGCTGGACTGCTGAGTTCCTCATAAACTTGCACTAATTAAAAAAAAAAAAGAAAAGAAGAAAGGGGTGATAGGAAAGTGGTGAAATGTGGGCAAGCAGGGGGAGGAACAAAGTGAACAGCAAGTAGGGATATACAGGACGAGTGTAGGAAAGGACCATAGCTCTCCATTTCTTCTACAGCAACAGCTGTGCAGGCTGTGGGCAATTTGGAATTTAGAGCCTCACATCCCAGAAAGCTGGATGTGGGTGACATAACTTTGTTGATTACTTGCTATAATATTGATTGTGACAGTGTTGGTGTGGGCAAAATGGAGAGCTATGTATACAGTGATATTTTTTGATGGGACAGATGCCTATTTTTTAAGAAGAGAGTGGAATGTTCAGGAAGGGATATAAGTAAGTGTGGAGAGGTAAATTGGGTAGGAGAGGTAGCATTTTCAAACAGACAAGACAGGCAAGACAGCAGACAGGGGCAGTATATGACACATGAGAGGGGTAAACACTTTGGATGGGGATGGTGTTGTGGAATCAGAGAACCATGTGCCCCCAGACAGCAACAGTGGGACTGACCTTCCCACCCATGGGCAGTCACCACTGCTACTTCACGGCCCCGAAGGTGGCTGTGCTGGGGGCTGGGCACTGGGGCTGGTATGCCCTCCAGGTGCACTAGTCTGCCCTCAATCTGGCACAGTCAATTGCCCAAATCACACTGGACAATCCTGTGCATCATCTCTGGGAGCTGTCACTGGGTGACCACTCCATCTCTGTGTCCACTCCCAGGTGGGGCAGGCCCCATCTAATGAGGCAGTTCCACCCATGGGTGGTGCAGGACCAGTGGAGAGGGCAGCTCCAGGTTGGGTTCCAGACATGCTGGGACCCAATGCCATGGCCAGTTGAGATGGGGTAGGTGGATACACAGGAACTCGTCTATCCACTCATGCTATTGTGATGAGGTGTTTTCAAAGTGTATAGTTTAGTCATGTACAGCACATTTAAATGCTAGTTATAACAGCATGCAGAGGTGCTCCAATTAACCCAGAATTATAATATTTCATAGCATACTGAACACAAGAATAAATGGAATAACAGTCAGTATTGTAACAGCATGCCAGTAACAGTTATGCAAAAGGTCAACAACATCGGTATTTCAACAAGTATGTTAGTATACAACCATTGTAATATATGACAATAATAAAACACAAGGCCCAACATTAGGTTTTGAGAACAACATATGTGAAAAGGAAATCATACCCAAGAAACCTAATCCTGACTAAAGCCTCATCTACTTCCATATCCATTCAATTTCTTATTCATAAGCAACTAACCTCTTACACTAAAAGGTTTGAAAAGAGAAACTGTAATATCTTTGCAGATACTCAGTATATAAGCCGCACCTATAGGTTTGATAAGAGAAACTGTAACATATTTGTATATTTTTCTGTATATAAACTGTATTCTTCATAAGCTTGAAATGTGAGACTGTAACTTGTATGTTAATACAATATGTTTGTGCATATACTGTAACTTGCTTGTCTTTATCTGTTTCTAAGTTTGGAGCTTTTCTCCTAGGGCCTCCGCTGAAAATGGACATGTATTCAGTTGGACTATCTCTGTCAACAAATGTAAAATAAAAATAAAATAAAATAAATAAATAATTTGTGATGCAGATAAGGGGTGGGGGAGAGAGAGAGAGACATTCCATTAACAACAGTATAGGCTATATTGTTTGCAACAGTACTCTTCTATACTCTACAGGTCTGCCCTTGCTTTATGTATACAAGTGCACTTTAGCTTCTGTAGCACATATATACCTCTCATGCTATCCGCAAGGGACAGTATGGGCAAAGCTGTAACACCTACAGGTACAAAACTACAGGGGACTATTTCATGTCAGTAGAACGATACAACTACCAAGGTATACTGTGCACTATTGTTGTGTGAGTGTCCTGCTGACATATTTCAACTGGATGTTATATCTGTGTCCAAGGGTTTTGGCAACAGTGGTCACTATCCGTGACAGCATGACACTTGAGAGACATGTATTATGCACAGTACAGACAGTTTACACTTATCCTACTGTCCTTGGCAGGCACAGGGTTGGACTATCAGCAGACATTCACAGACACACTAGGCATACAGGCGTACCAACAATAAAGCATTTTATTTGTCTTATTAACTAGGAATAGTAGTGTACTTGTTGACAGTTTATTTAATGAAGTCTTATCACCTTGCTGAGTGGTGCTGTTTACATACTAGTACATTTGGACAAAGAAATTACCATACCATTCATACAGCTGCTACAGACTTTTATTTACTTGTAAGTCCTGTGAGGAGAAAATCTATTAACAATACATAACTGTTTCTATAAATATTCAGTAGTACTTGTCTGTTTCTTTAAATATATAGTAGTACTTGTCCCTGGATTTGAACCCCAGTCTGTGTGTGGCAAAGTGAACAACATACATATTGTTTATCAAATTGAGCTACTGAGCCACTACTGTGTGTTGATTGACTAATATGTGCATACAGCTCACCTGGTAACAAAGTCTGATCTGGTAATATAGGTAGAGTGTCACACAAGATTGCAGTGATAGTTGAACACACATGCATGAGATTCATACATGACAGAGATAGTAGGTGAACTGTGTAATAATACTTGGAATAGAGGTGTACACATTTAACCCCTAGTGGATGGGATTATGTGTGATATGTACAGACCATATCAGGGTGCTGAGTTGCCTACCTGACCTATATACAGTTGCAGATGGTATAGTTGCAGTCTACAGCTATTACAGTTTCATTCCTGCCTACATCAGCGTAACTACGTTCAGGAATGCATAGAGCTGAAATGCAAAGGTTAACACAAGACAATCCTGAGAGAAACACACTATAATACCTTACACATTGCTATTCTAGTTTCAGATCTTAGTGCAGAACAAATATCATACATTATATCTTGTAGTTCAGCTCCACATCTACACTTGAGCAAAACAGTTCTTTATCGGCCAGCCTTCAGTCACTTCATGGTATTATACCCATGTTTACTTCACAGCAGTTGTAATAATCAATTTCTTGACCAACAGCCAAAATAAATACAACACTTGGCACAACACACCTTTATTAGGGGTGACATGAAACAGTGATTCATGTACATCTAACAGTCTTTATTGTTGAGCACTTTAAATAATACAGGCGTTGAAAGATAGCTGTTATTCCACCATGTATGCAGTACTAACTTTATTTCCTTAACAATTCTGATTGCAGTTGTACATTATTTCCTGAAAATTATGAATGTAGTTGATTTATTCCCTTCATATTATGAATGCAGTTGCACTTTATTACCAGAACATTATTAATGCAGTAGTAACTTTCTTTCCTTCACTTTAGCAGGTTTCATGCTTTCATCTATATTGAACTGCACCTGGCATTACTCACATATATCAGTCCAGGTCTATAAACACATTCATTGCAGTACACTTAAAACAGAAAATACCTACTTGGCAGTTGCCACTGTACTCTTTCTTAATTATATTAATATATATTGCAGGATATATCTGCATTCACCACACTCTCGGTGCAACCTGGCCAGGCACCCTGAATGGGCCTCCAGGTTGAGAGCTCTCTCCTCTGCAGCTGTGGGGAGAGAAACACACCATTATGGGTACCTGTCTAACAGATATTCATACTAGACTTTTGTAAATCAATGCTTCCTATACTTACAAATGGGTCTATATTAGATACTCAAAGTTGCTGAACTTCGAATATGATATGATCGACACCATATCATCAAAGCCCAGTAACATTGAATATCTACAAAGTCAAAAACCAGAACTACTTGCTCTAAGCAGGGGGCAAACCCCCCTGCACCCCCACACCCCCTGCTACTTAAATATTCCAACTCCAAGACCTCACTACACTGAAGTAAATGGAAATCTCCCCTTATTGAGATTTCCGTTTACCTCTTTGATGTTCTGCGGTTTCGCTGTTTACGTGTCGGCAATGTCAGATTCGACATTGTGATGGTTCGAGATTCTCATATAGACCCCTTACAAATTTGTGGGGCATTGCTGTCCCAAGCATCTTGGATCCACTGGGCCTAGAGTTCCCCCTTCCTATGCTTCAGGTCATCATAGTGGTGATGCACCTGCTCACCTGTGCAGAGGATGCCAGTTGCACTGGTTAGATCACATGTCAGCCGGTCCCAGGCCTGTGATTTGTATTCTGACCCCTGGTACTGGCCCTGCAGCAGCTAGATGTCATGGTCTTTCATGAGGAGCCCAACTATGACCCTGGACTCCAACATGCCCCAACTTCTCCAACTCCTGCTATAGTTCCTGCATGCGTCAAACTCCAACACATTCTGGCTATATTCCAGCCTGTTCAGCTTAAATAAGGTGGTTTTCTCACCCTTTACCACCATTGGACCATTTTTATAAATGCTAAATGAAGCTTAGCACCACACAAACTGGATAATCTTAGCTGAGCAGTGCTTAAACTGGCATTGCTTAGCAGTGCCCAAACTAGTTAAGTGGAGCTGAGCATTGCTAAGTACTGCTACAATGGGTCCTGTTTAAACATTGCTTGGATTGGCATAGCAGTACTTAGCAGAGCTTAGCTAAGGGCAAACCAAATTTTATAAAAAATATAAAAGAAAATCGCAATTATTTGTTCATTAATGATACTTTATTAAGTGTATCTATTTTATTTTATATTTCCTAAACTTATATATTTTAATTATGTTATCTTGGAGTGTGACTTTAATGTATTGGACACTTGTGTGTAATTGGAGCTTTTCTCCTCGGGTCTCCACTGAAAATGGGATTCTGGCCCAGCTGGACTAACCTGGTTAACAAATGCCAATATATACATAATTAAAACAATTAATTGTTTTAACAATTTGCTATTGCATGTAAATGCTGAATGACTTCTCTGTGTATTCAAACCATACACCTACTGCACACAAGGCTGTGACTCTAACCATTCAGCTACCAGGGATATTGCGACGACAGCTATACATTTCTATATAGCTCTCAGTTACGTTTAAACACCGCAGAGCTCTGTGATGCACCAGGCAAATGCACTCAGCTATGCTTAAATGTAACCTTTTACATTAAAATTAAAAATATCTGCTTTCTATTTTTAGATGTGTGGCATGTGTTCATTGCTAAGTGCCACATCACACTGCACAAACACACACACAAAAAAAGTAAATAACATTTTACTTTTATATTTCAGTGAAATCTGGCACTTTAACAGTGCAACAGGTATCTTACTCATCTCCAGACACTGTAACACACCCCCTACACTGATTCTGTAACCGTGCTACATGCCTCTCTCTCAGTAGTGCACCTTCACTAATATGTAAGGCGAGTTGCCGAGAGGGAGCCACAGACACGACCACAGTACAGTTTGTGTAAGCTTCCCACTATTCCTACATGGAGTTTATTAAATCCCCACCTAAGTAATTTCTTAATGAATTATATGCACAAACCTGTTGTTATACTTCTGAAAAATGCACTTTTATGTTAGGATGTCTATTATGTCACTTTTTACTGTTAATCCAATTGAATGGAGTATTGAGAATATTAGGGAGTTCCTTAACTATGGGAATTTCTTTACTAATGACACAATAGAATTATTATGCACTCTTCTGGAAATTATATTAGAAAATAACATCTTTGTGTTTGGAACACAATTTTATTTACAACAGACTGGCACAGCTTGTGCCTATACCTATGCCAATCTAGTATTAACACAAAGGGAGATTGCTTCAGTGCTTAGTAATAATGAATATAGTCCATACATAATTTTTTTCAAATGGTTTGTAGACAATGTATTTTTATTGTGGGATGGTCCTAGAGATTTACTGACAGATTTTAGTGATTACATTCATACGATGACACCTTTTTTGAAGTTTACATATAAGTGTTCCAAAGAACAAATTGACTTTTTGGATGTGACAATTGAAAGTGGCCATCTAGGAAGTATAAGAACTAGTATGCATAGAAAAAAATGTAAGAAGAACACATTGCTTTGTAAGACTAGTATGCACCCAAAACATGTCCCTAGAAATGTGCTTAAGGGACAAATGTTTAGGTTAATGAGGTTGCACAATGAAGATGAAGATTTACAAAGAGCGCTTGCAGAGCTAAAATCTGATTTTCTAGATAAAGGCTATAAAGCCCATGAGAGAGATCATTGCATTGCTGATACTAGGCTAGAAAGGGATAATAGAGGAAGAGCTTATTTTTCAAAGCAAGTTTTAAGAGCGAAAGATATACAGATACATCGGTTTAAGAAACAATTAAGAGTCCTTTTAACATATTTTAGTGATGTGAGTATTTTTGTAAGATTATTAAGAAGAATTGCAAACTTTTAACAACTTCAGATGAATTCAAAGAGATTATTGATACTGTACCAAATTTTTCTTTTAAAAATAACTTGTCGCTAAAGAGACTATTATGTTATAGAGCACATTTGACTTCCTTTGCAGCACTATCACATCACCAAGGGACTTATCCTTGTAGAAGGTGTAGTGACTGTCGATATATACATACATACATACTTACATACAAGGATGAAGGTTATTATAACAGCACTTAATCCCTTTTTCTTACAGGAACAAATATTAGAACATTTAAAATATATAAGGAATGTTAAAACAACCAATGCTCTAGCTTGGCATGTGTAGGCTATGGGGATTCATCATTCCTTTTAGTTTTGTGTTCTTGAAATTGAGAGTCTTAGAGGGGGTGACCTTAAAAACAGAATGGAGTTTTCAATGTTTGATATCTGTTTAGAGGTTTTAGCCAACCTTTTTAAATAATTTGTAAATACTTCACTGTCATAAATAACCTGCATTCATGTTTTCTTGTTTTTGGAAATTATTAAAAATATTTACAAAAAAAAAAGAATAGAATGGAGTTGAAGGAGTTATACTGGATCATAAGTTTAAAAGCTGACAGACCCCCTGGTATTGATAATACTGTTGCTTTAAAACCTTTTTTGAAGGTACGAGCACTCCTACATTGATAGAGTCATTTATTTTTTATATAATGGAATGCAATAATGTATTCTTAATTGTCATAAACGTTATTTGTTACAAAGATTTTTACATGTTTTTATTTTTTTATACTATGTTGGGTCTGATTTAAGATGTTTTTATGTAAATAGTGATTAAAGCTGTTTTCTGACTGGTTGTAATAGATTTAAAAGTTTTGATTGAGTTGCATTAGAATAATTCCGAAGAAGCGATTAGTAAATCGTGAAAGCGTTTACTGTTTTTTATTTTCCACCACTTGATTAAAGTGTTTTATATGTAATTTTAAAGCTGTGGTGACAATTTCTTTATATTTATTTAAGGAATTGACCTGAGACGTACTTCCCTGGAATATACAAAGACACACATTGTTGATCTCTTTGAGTATGTGTCTCAGGCAAGTATTAGACTACATTAGACAGCATTCTACCTTCACCAAGGATGATACCACTGTATGAACAAATGAGGATTGACAAATAATTGGCTTAGTTTCTGATGTATACAAACAGAAAGAAAACAGGACCAGCATACGAGGCACCTTAAAATGAATTTATTGTTTGAGGTTCTTGAAAAACAGACCTGTTTCGGCAAATATCTAACAAAGCCTTCCTCAGTGTTTGAAAAACAATAAAGAACCTGTATTTAAATACTCAAATGAGTCATGTGCTTAATTACATATGCTCATTTAGACCTGGCTTAAAGAGCCCACCAAGTTTAATAATCCATTTTTTCTCCATTGAATTTAATAAATTATGCCAACCTGATTTATTATGCCTGGATCTTCTGATTTTGTCAATGATGGTAAAACTAAAAGTAGCATTTGGATGTACCAAAGAATGTTTGTATAAAGCATTGGTGTCTCTCTTATGTCTGATATCACTAAAATGTTCAGAGATTAGAAGCTTCAAGGGTCTGGAGGTTTGGCCTATACAGAATGCAGGGCATGTGCATTTGGCCAAATAAATGACCCAATCTGAGGAACAGTTAGCAAAAAATGTTATATTGAATACATGAGAGGTGTTTTGACTGCTGAAACTGGGGGTTTTAAGTATGATGTTCCAATAGGTACAGCGTCCACAAGGGAAGCAAGCAATTAGTGGATCCCCTGATAATGTGGTCTGAATACTTTTAGAGCCTTTCTTTTCAAGATGTTTAAAGTGATTAAAAAAGGCAGATAGGTTTTTGCCTTTACGAAAGGAAAACGAACATCTGTCTCCAAGAATGTCCTGAAGTCTAGGTTCACATGTTAATATGTTCCAATTGTGTTGAACAATTTGCATCAATGTATTAGTATTCCGACTTTATGTGGTGATGAATCTAGGTATTGCTGAAGGTGATTTGTGTCTAGTTTTGTAGCAAAGTAATTCAGTACGTTCCATCTGGTCAACTGTGTGTTTGGAATGTAATAATTGACCCATTTTGTACCCATGATCTCGAAATCGATGTACTAAGTCATCTCTATAGTGTCTATACATGTGTTGTTCAGAACAAATGCATTTAATACGCATGAACTGTGATTTGGGAATATTTTTGCAGATGTGAGGAGGATGAAAGCTGGTTGCATGGAGAAGTGAATTATTCTGGGGGAATTTGCGATGAACTTCTGTGGTCAGCATATGATCAGATGCACAGCAAACCAATACATCTAAGAAGATAATTTTATCTCTATCATAGCTGACAGAAAATTCAATCCCCCATTTATTTTCGTTCAAATAATCAACAAATTCCAAAAGGTATTCATTATTCGCTCTCCATACCAACCAGCAGTCATCCAAATATCTGCGCCATATGTCCATTTCTGCAATGTAAATATTGTGAGAATTGTCGTAAATAACCTGTTCTTTAAAGTATGCCAAGAATAAATCAGCATATAAGGGTGCAAAAGATGCACCCATAGCTGTCCCCTTGGTTTGTAAATAGCATTTGTCTTTGTAAAAAAACACATTTTTTGTCAATACGTGTTCTGTTAAACACAACAAAAGAGTGTTGAAACCTGGCTTATATATTTCGGTTTTATTAAGCCAGTATTCCAATGCCTCTAAACCAGCCCAATGTGGTATGTTGGTGTATCATGATTTTACATCCAATGTGCAAAGTAACCAGTCGGGCTCAAGCTGTGTATCAGAGGTAAAAATTCCGTGGTATCTTGAATCCTAGAGCAGACACATTGTAAAAGGGGCTTAAGAAATTTAGTAAGAAACAGAGATAATGGTTCTGTTAATGAATTTCTACCTGAAACAATGGGTCTGCCTGGTGGGTGTTGAAGGTCCTTATGTATTTTGGGTAAGAAGTAAATGTATTGTGGGCAAGGGTTGGCAATGGTAAGTTGATGCTGTGTGTTTTGAGTGATGATACTTTCTGCGACAGCTAAACTAAGGAAAGAATCAATCTGTTCCTTGAATACTGGTGTTGGGTCAATGGTGAGTAGCGAGTAATAATGTGTGTTGGATAATTGGTTCAATGCTTCATGATCATATTGTGATGTGTCCTGAATCACTATAGAGCCACCTTTGTCAGCACCAGTTATGACTAGATTGTGATTGTTTGCTAATGTGTTGATATTTTCCATGCAAATTTTAGATACATTATTGGGTAATGGTGGAATTGATCTGAATTGATCATAGCTTGTTGAAACATGGAAACATGATGATTCATAGGTGGCATGAAAGAAGACCTATGGTATTTGAATTCATCAGAGATCTTTGATTCTTGTTCCTGAAAAAATAGTTTAAGGTTAAGATTTCTACAAAATGAAACAATATCTTGAACAAAACTTTCTTCAGAAACAAAAAAGCCAGGAATGAATGATAATCCTTTATTAAGAAAGTCAATTTCAGAGGAGGAGAGGACATGTGATGAAATATTAGTAATGTTTACATTGGTTGTTTGGTCACAAACATCTCTAATAAGGTTTCCATGTTGTCCACGTCTTTTATGTTTCCTGCCCACCCTCCTCCTATGTGTAAACCCTGTGGGGTGGCAGAATTTCTTCTCTTGGATGCTGGTGAGCCTGTGGCACCCCCTGAGTCAGTATCAAGACCTGAGGATGAATACTCATCAGCTGAAGTGTCAGTATAGTTTGGTGTACCTTTCTTAAGGATAGATTTAGTCTGTTTCCTATTGAGATACGTATGATTCAAAGGAGAAAATCGTACATGTTTGTTTTTATTTGTAAAATTAAAGGGATCCTCTCTGGTATAATCATCTAAATCCCTTTGGAACTTCTTCTTTTTCCTATCCTTAAGCTGGGATTCCAATGTCATGAGTTCCTTGCTTATGTTCTTAATGCTATTTGTATATATGGTCTGACCCTCAAATTGCTTGGCCTTATCACTGAGGGAAGAAATGGATTTAATGTCTTGTTCAATGATTCTGTTATGAAAATTGGCCAATACTTCAACAAATTTCAAGGTTGTCTCTTGTTGAATTTCATTCCATTGTTTCAATAGGAGATCATCAGGGGAATTGACCAATGGTTGGGTACGTACTCGTAACCCTCGTGGAGTAATACCTTTGAGTAAATATGCACGAAAAAGTTTGTAATGCCAAACATTATTTCTCAAAGATCTCATATGTTTGTTAAGATTTAAAAAAATGTTGTCACAATTATCATCAAGGCCTGTATCGCCAAGGTCATCCAACTTTTCACCAAGAGGACCACTTCCAAAAACAGAAAGATCGTCTCTGTCAGAAGACAACCCAGAAGACAGCCCATTTAATAAATGATGCAATTCCATATTTAAATATATTAATAAGGACCACTGTCCAAAATGAACAATACCAGAGTTCAATAGACCTGAGCCGGTTCAGTATAGGATCAATAAGCAGCAGACCAATATAATGTTAGAACTAACATGAGTAAATGTGAAAATATTCCCAAAAGGAACTATTCACCTTGGTTGGGTCTATTGCCGGTCCAGTCTGAACCAATAAGCCTTAGGTCCGAAGCATCATATGACTCCTTATTGAAAAATAATAGTTGGAATAATATTGGACTACAGGCTGAGAAGACAAGATCCAAAATCTTACTGGGGTAATCTTAAATTAATTTAAAGGACCATGATATGGAAATGTATGGAAAATAAATAAAAATCCTATATAATGTACAAATTGTGTTAAATATTGTGGTATCAGGCCAAGTATACAATAACTAGAAATAGTATGGAATGAAAATGGTGAAAAAATATGTGTAGAGATTAATTATAATCCTATAGCATCATTCAACAATGAAACAATCCCAATATAGCAGTTCAAAAGAAAGGCCAAGCAAAAGGGGTGGTCATCAGAAACCATATATAAATGGTTTGATATAAACAAATATCTAACAGCAAGGTTACCCACTATTGAGCCCCAAAAAATCATGGGACCAATACTGGCCTTAATGCTGGGTTAACTATTAAAAAAGAAAAGAACATAAAAGCAAGGCATGACAAGAATGTATGGAAAACCAGTGAGTGTGCCATCAAACATCATATTAATACAGACTCATACCCCTCCATATCAAAGAAGTAGAAACAACACTATTGCTGGAATTACCATAAAGAAATGTCACACCTGGTCTTACACACAAACGTGGTTTGAATATATTATATAAGCCTAAAGTAACAAAACAAAGGCATAAATGTGCTAATGCCAACTATGAGACAACCGGCTCCCAAGATACTCAGTTTTGGAAGGAAATAAACCATCTACCTAAAATGTTAAAAATAATAAAGACATCAGTTCAAATACTATAAATGATGGAATAATAATGTGTATCTAAGCACAGCTTATCATGACTATAGTGCAAAACACAAATGCCATATAATTAATGATACAAAACACCGCCAACTAGATGGAGACCAATTGCCAAAAACGTGTAAATTATAAGCTTCAGTTATGGGTATTATCCCAAGAAATACAATTAGTGAAAACACCATATGAAAAAGAAAAATGAGCTACACGTAATGTTGAAAAAAGTGTCCTATATTAACCTTACTTAGCTAAAAATTTAGCTTAATATCTATATCTAATATTATAATGCCAAAGCACATAAACTGTAAGGTTAAAAATATAGTGGCCCAGTCGGCAACATGTAAGCCTCTATAGGCAGTTGTATATTAGTAAACATCCAAAAAAGTCTTTCAGTGCTGCAACAAAGGACTAAACTGTTTGTTTTACAAAGGCACTTAATAAGCTGTTGTCACCATGAAAAACTATCATTTAACACACCCACAGATCTTGCCTAAACGTTTAAGAAAAGACATGAAGTACAATACCCATCTTTAAATTAAATGTTGTTCCCAAACAGACCAAGTATTGTAAATAAAGAAATGTATATACTGTGTAAACCAATCCATTAAACTGTTAATATTTAATGAAATGCAATTGTAGAAAATATTCATATGATTCCCAATGAACAATACTGTGACCACCATAAGGAAAAAACATGTTAACTTGTTAATAAAAGTCCATGTGGAAATTTGTCTTATTGTAAAGACAAGAAAACAAATAACCAAAGTCAGCAGATGCGTTCAAATCGACTGAAATCAGTCCACAGTGGTTAACAAAAAGAAAAAAAACAGTACTTCATGATGTCTTGCTGATGGCGAACATCTAAATGGAGTCGCTTAGTTGAGAAAACACGCATCAGTTGTTATAAGCATCGAAAAAAGAACAGGCAACCTCAAAAGTATAATTTCTTGAACTTCCCTCTGCTGGAACAACGGAGAACGATGTGCAGCAATTAAGCCAAAAGGCAATGAAGAGAGACACCAACAACTGAGTCACAAAGCACCTTGTTAGTGGTAAAGGCAGCTAACAAATGATAATCCAGTCAAGGCAGGCAGGCCAAACATGAAAAGTCTGTAAATCACGTAATTCATGAGAGAAAATTGGAAAGTACCTGAGTTTGTTTAAAAACTGCAGACAGCAAGTTGAATCCCCAAATAGGTGAACTCAGCCAAAAACAGGTCCAAAAATTGTAATAATCCAATGATGCAGTTGAAACTGCAGGAGGTGCAACAGGCCAACCGCAGAGAAGAAACAGGAAACTCCAAGTAGTACAACCTCTGCGAGTAAGGCAGCTGTAGGGTCCCAAAGAGCAAAGTATACAAACAGAAAGAAAACAGGACCAGCATACAAGGCACCTTAAAAATGAATTTATTGTTTGAGGTTCTTGAAAAACAGACCGGTTTCGGCAATTATCTAACAAAGCCTTCCTCAGTGTTTGAAAAACAACAATAAAGAACCTGTATTTAAATACTCAAATGAGTCATGTGCTTAATTACATATGCTCATTCAGACCTGGCTTAAAGAGCCCACCAAGTTTAATAATACATTTTTTCTCCATTGAATTTAATAAATTATGCCAACCTGATTTATTATGCCTGGATCTTCTGATTTTGACAATGATGGTAAAACTAAAAGTAGCATTTGGATGTACCAAAGAATGTTTGTATAAAGCATTGGTGTCTCTCTTATGTCTGATATCACTAAAATGTTCAGAGATTCGAAGCTTCAAGGGTCTGGAGGTTTGGCCTATATAGAATGCAGGGCATGTGCATTTGGCCAAATAAATGACCCAATCTGAGGAACAGTTAGCAAAAAATGTTATATTGAATACATGAGAGGTGTTTTGACTGTTGAAACTGGTGGTTTTAAGTATGATGTTGCAATAGGTACAGTGTCCACAAGGGAAGCAACCAATTAATGGATCCCTTGATAATGTGGTCTGAATACTTTTAGAGCCTTTCTTTTCAAGATGTTTAAAGTGATTAAAAAAGGCAGATAGGTTTTTGCCTTTACGAAAGGAAAACGAGCAACTGTATCCAAGAATGTCCTGAAGTCTAGGTTCACATGTTAATATGTTCCAATTGTGTTGAACAATTTGCATCAATGTATTGGTATTCCGACCGTATGTGGTGATGAATCTAGGTATTGCTGAAGGTGATTTGTGTCTAGTTTTGTAGCAAAGTAATTCAGTACGTTCCATCTGGTCAACTGTGTGTTTGGAATGTAATAATTGACCCATTTTGTACCCACGATCTCAAAATATACATATGGATCTAGGACATTTGCTCAAGTGAGCAAATGTCCGAATCCATAATAACCGAACACACTTTAACGAAAGCACTTTTATCGAAAAAGCGCTTTTGTTAAAGCGTGTTACAAAAAAAAATAAAACACTACATTTATATTTTAGCAGGGGGGCTGTGCCCCCCACACCCCCCTACTTTAATATTCTCCCGCCGAGAACGCACTACAGTGGGGAAAAGGGAAATTTCCTTTACCCGCACCATAGTACAGCCTCGGCAACAGACATACTTATGCGAAAGTGCTTCTTCGGTGAAAAGCACTTTTGCATAAGTATGCCCGGCTGTTTGTGTTTCGGTCGTTTGCTCACTCGAGCAAACATCCTAGATCTATATATATATATATATATATATATATATATATATATATATATATATTATATATATATATATATATATATATATATATATATATATATATATATGTATATATGCATATACCTCTGAATATATGACTATCCTTGCTGACAGTATCTCTCTTCATCACAGCAGAATGCCAGCACTTTGTCTCCCATTCACTTTCTCATGAATATGCTGCAAATTTCTTAACCACAAATAAGATCTTAAAAGGTGGATATGAGGGCTGTAATACAGCATCCAAAACTGAAATCGCAGACACCTCTAAAAATCCAAATATTTTCACAATTAACCCAATATTCTAGATAAAACAAAAGTCTTTAAACCCACTCTTTAGATGACAGACAAGAATCATTGCCAATTGTAGTTTAACTAGATGAACTATACAAAGCCATAGCTTCACATAAAACAGCTAAAATACTCATGGCAGTGAGGTTAACGGTATGGGGACAAATATTTTGTTGGAAGATTGCAAGTCCTGTCCTCCTGAAACTGTATTGTTTCATCTCAAGCAATTGATTTATAGATATATATCTGTAAGTGTATCTAAATCTATAGTTATAAATCTCAATTGTTCTAAATTAGTGCAAATAAACTGACTAAATGCTGCCTCTCAGCTGAGAACTCTCATTTGATCTCTCTGTCTCTCTTATTAACATTTTTTTCAGTCCTCACAAGATCTCTACCTGTCCGTTCATTCTATGGTTGTGGAAATCCAGAGATCCCAGTTAAGTGACAGCCCTTCAGCCCATTTGCTTCTGCCAGGGAATATCCCATGAGCTTACACACTTGCACTGACAGTTGGTTGTCAGGTTGTAGGTCAGTTTCACTGGTCCAGTAGCATGGTCTATCCTCTCTCTTGGTGGACTACCACCCATCCACAATGGCTCTTCTGAGATCCTCCATCGTGTGCCGTTGTATGCTAACTATTATTGGCTCACAGTGTGGATGCACACAGCAGTGCAGGCTTGATAGAGTCAAACTCCACAGGGTAGACACATAGTGCTCCCACTAGGTGTCAGCCATTTTATGAGCCACAGTCACGTACCTCCTCCCAGCATGTCTCTCTTATTAATACTGACAAATATATTTTACACACTATTTTTGCAGAAATATTTAAAATAGCATATATAATAATTTAAACTGGCACACCTACTTTTATAACTAGAACATAAACATATGATAACACTCTCAGTGTAGAGGCAGTCTTATGCTTTTTTCTAAAACAAATAAATGATAGACTACTGATAGTCTCAGATGGTGCTAAAGCTTTTTGACTGGTGATACATCCCTCTTTTTTCTCCTCAGGATCCTAAAGGTCTGAAGGAATACTACTAACGTGTCATACAGTAAATTAGTCACCTGGTTACAAGTCATGGACTTTTTTTTTTAAATGAATATATCTAGAGACACCTGACAAGGATATTCTCTGACTGTATGCTTATTCAGCTTATATCTGGAACCCTTCACTACAAGCACTGAACAAAACAAAGATGTCAAGGGAACCATTTTTTTTAAAACATAAAGTGGAAAAATCAATGAAATGACATTGTATTATTTATCTCAAGACATACATATGGGCTTCAGTACGCTTATGAGTGTATCTGTGGGAAAAATGAATGTGTTTCCTAGAATAGTTAACATCTTTCACAACAACTTCAGTACTGCTACACAACTCAGTTTAAGAAAATGTAAAAATATAATTAAATTACTTGGAAATACATTAACAAAAAAAAAATTATCATGGATAGACTAATCAGATACAATGATCTGAGGAGGGAGGAAAGTTTAAAACTTCCAGTCTTCAAAATAATACTTTCTCATAAGTCACTTGTGAATTTCCTAGGCATGGTTGATTTCTATGCCCCTGTTTGAGTCATGATTGTCTCCTCATCTTTTACAACCACACTTGCAATGCAGTAATTATGTAGATCATTGAAAGAGATACAAACCTTCTTAGGAAAGCTGGGAGATACAGAATGGAGATGACATTGGTGAAGCTTCAATCTATTACAGATTATCCCATTTTACACTATGTTCTGACCTCCTATATTCACACGTTTGGTGAATGCAGTGATCTTTGTGTGATTGACTTCACTGATGGGACTTGTTTGTGTAGCACGTAATACGTTAAACAAAACCTCAGCCTATCCTCACTCAAAGGAGCTCTTAAAAGACATATGCATAAGTGGATTGGCTACAGGACTCCCAGTAGAGATGTATTAGACAAACAAGTAGAATATCTTAGGAATATCATAGAATGTTCCTAGAAAAAATCATGGAATGTTATGGTAGGTACATAACTTCTTAATGTTAGTAGTCAATCTCGCCTTCATTCTTGCTGGATGGGACAGCGTCCCTAGCACGTTAGTCCTGGGTGGCTCATCGGAACAGACTCTTGAGCACAGTGGAACCAAACTCAGCCCGATTCCTGGAGGCCATATCTAACTTGTAATGAGAAATAAAGATATGAGGAGTGGCCCACGTGGCTGCAGCACAAATAGAGTCCATTGGGAGCCTTGCTTGAAAAGCTACCAGCATGGCTAATGCTCTGGTGGAATGAGCTTTTGGTTTTACGGGGAGTTCTTTGTGTCTTAATTGGTAAATGAAGGCTATGATTGAGGCCAGCCATCTGGGTAAATACACTTTAGAAACTGGCAAGATCTGCTTGCCCTCAGCATAAGAGAGGAAGAGTTGGTCTGACTTCCTAATTTGTTTTGTCCTATCCAAATAAAAATGTAATTGCCTGTGAGCATCCAAAAAGTGCAGCTTTTGTTCAGCTCTGTTTGAATAGTTAGGAAAAAAGACAGGAAGCTCAATAGCCTGATTCAGGTTTGTCTCAGAGGGAACCTTGGGTAAAAAAGAAGGGTTCGTTCTAAGTGAGACTCTATCCTTGTGAAAGACAAGATAGGGAGGATGAATGCAGAGGGCTTGAAGTTCCGACACTCTTCTAGCTGAGGTGATAGCTACTAAGAAGAGAGTCTTCCAGGAGAGTAATTTTAAAGAACAGGAGGCCGCCGGTACAAAGGGTGGGAGAATCAAGGAAGTTAATATCAGGTTTAAATCCCATGGAGGCGGGGGATCTCTAACCGGGGGCCTAAGTAAAATAGTTCTTTTAAAAAAGGCCTTACAAGTTTGTGGGACATGATGCTGGAGTCTGACAGGCCAGCATGGAAATTAGCAATAGCAGCCAATTGGACCCTAATGGTGGCAGACGAGGAACCTGCTTGAAAAAGCTCTGCCAAAAACTCCAGAACAGTGTGGACAGGGACTGTAAAAGGATCTATATTCCTTGTCTCTGCCCAGCAGGAGAAATGTTTCCACTTACTAGCATAGGTTTTTCTGGTATTAGATTTATGCGAAGAAAGGATGATTTCACGTACTGGCTGAGAAATCTGTGGAAGCCTGGCTAAGGTTGGAAGTGGAGCAACCAAGCTGTGAGGCTGAGAGACTGAAGGGATTGGTGCAGCCCGCCTGACTGATGGACCAACAGGTCCAGCACTGGGTCCAGACTCCAGGGATGCTCCAACAGATGATGATGCAGGAACGGGAACCAAATTTGTCGAGGCCCGAAAGGGGCAATGAGGATCATCCTGGAACCCAAAGCGGTCGCTTTCTGAATCAGTTTGGGAATTAAGGGAAAGGGAGGGAATGCATACAGAAGACCCCGGGGCCAATCGTGGACTAGAGCATCTCTGGGGGAATAGCCGGGGAGGGGGAATAGAGTGAAGAAGTATTCGCACTTGCTGTTGAGAGGGATTGCGAAAAGGTCCCAACAAGGTTGACCCCATCTGCGGAAAATCTTGTCCGCTACTGACTGATTGAGAGACCACTCGTGAGGCATGAGAATGGCTCTGCTCAGCCTGTCTGCTATGACGTTGGACTTCCTGGGGATGTGCGTTGCTATCAGAAACCGTTGGGAAGAAATCGCCCACTGCCAGAGTCTGAGTGCTTCTCGACATAAGGGATAGGATCTGGTTCCGCCCTGCTTGTTGATGTACCACACTACAGACATATTTTCTGTTTGAATTGCAATAGTCCAGATAGGTAGAGAGTCCTGAAGAGCTTGCAACGCTAAAAGTACCACTCTCATCTCCAAGACGTTTATATGCAGGTGGTATTCTAGGGGT
Source organism: Protopterus annectens (assembly GCF_019279795.1). Lineage (NCBI taxonomy): Eukaryota > Metazoa > Chordata > Ceratodontiformes > Protopteridae > Protopterus > Protopterus annectens. The sequence goes on from NC_056741.1 coordinate 1,480,002,253, forward strand.
TGCCAAGTGTCCTGGACAGTCCTGCCCTGAAAATGCCCCCCCACCCGATCAGGGAGGCATCCATGGTCACCGTGGCAACAGGAGAAGGTAGAACAAATGGTCTGCCCTGAAGAACTGTAGGGGAGACCATTCACCAAGCCAGGTGGTCTTTGCATGTTTGAGTGATCATTATTCTGTGGGACATTGGGAGCTGTTGAAAGGACCATTGGGTAAAAAGCATCCACTGAAGGATCCGCATGTGGAAATGAGCCAGCTGGACTAGAATGATTGCTGCCACCATAAGACCCAATGTTTTTAGTACAAATCTGGCCTGAATTGTCTTGCACTTTAGTAGTACTTGCACATGTCGGCGAATGTCTGATACTCTGTCTGGACGAGGTTTTGCAGACAGATATTTTGTGTTTATTTCTGCACCTATAAATGTTATAGATTGACAAGGCGACAATGCAGACTTTTCAAAATTTATTGATATACCTAGCTCGGAGCAAGTCTGAATGGTATAGTCCCTGGCTCGCAGAAGTTGATGCCTGGTGGAAGCAGTAAGGAGCCAGTCATCGAGATATGGAAACACCTGGAATCCCCATCTTCTCAGGTGAGCCATAGCCACTGCCATGCATTTGGTGAACACCCTGGGGGCTGTGGTGAGACCAAAGGGCAGGGCTCTGAATTGATAGTGACTGGCTCCCAGCCAGAAGTGGAGAAACCTTCTGGAGCGCCTGTTCATTTTGATATGGTAGTACACATCCTGAAGGTCTATAGAGCACATCCAATTGTCCTGACCCAAAAAGAGTAGAATGGACTGAAGTGTGACCATCCGGAACTTTGTTCTTTGTATAGACCTGTTCAATCTGCTGAGATCCAGAATGGGTCTCCAGTCCCCTGTCTTTTTCGGTACCAAAAAGAACTTGGAGTAAATTTTGGATCCTTGCTGGTCTGCTGGGACTGGCTGGATGGCCCTCTTTTTTAGCAGTTTTGAAATTTCTAGCACTGCTTGATCCCTTAGTGTGGGTGGGACATCTGGAAGGGATCTGTACAGGGGTGTGGATGAAGGGAATTTTGTAACCCTCGGATATGATAGACTGTACCCATTTGTCTTGTGTGAGGAGTTGCCAGGCTTCTGGGTACAGTGACAACCTTCCCCCGACTGCCTCTGAAGGTGGACAGTTGGGCAGCCCCTCAGGGGTGCTGGAAGGGTTTGTCAGAGAAAGATTCCCTGCTACCCTGATTCTGCGGACCCCCTCTGCCCCTCGGGCAGCGTCTATTATTGTTCCCTCCTCTGCCCCTGGAGGGAAACTCACCACATGCATCAGGCATGACTCCCTGGGGTTTGCGAAACCACATTTTTCCACCCTTCTGACCTTTCGGGTATGGTCTAGATGGAGTGGAAAAACGGACTCCCATGGCAGAGAGAGTCTTGCCTTCCTGTTCGCACCTGGTAAGTGTATCCTTCACCTGTGGTCTGAACAAAGCCAAAACATCGAAGGGGGTGTTGGTGAAGGATGCCTTAAAGGGGTCAGCAAAGTTGCACAACCGCATCCTGGCATGTCGGCTCAAGGCTACACCTGTGCCTGCGGCCCTACTCACCCCATCGGCTGCATAAGAAATGAGCTGCATGGAGGAGTTAACAATGGAGTTAAGGGTTGCCAGCTGGGAGTTAATCTTTTCCTGGGAACCCGCAGCAGATGGATCCTGAAGTGTATCACCCAATTCCTTAAGGATATCCCTTTGAAGGCGGGTGAAATGGCACAAGTAGTTCAGCGACCACATGGAAAAGGTCGCTGAAGAAAATATCTGCTTCCTGTACCTGTCCATTGCCCTAGATTCTTTATTAGGTGGCTGGACAGGGACAGAAGGATCAGCCAACTCCTTCTTAATGGCTGCTGCAACCACCATGGCATCAACAGGGACACCCTTCGTAAGAAACTGTTTGTCGGACGGGGCTGTAATAAACTTTGTGGGCCTATGGGGAGTTGGTTCCACTGTGTTCGGGGCCGTCCACGCCTTCCAAGCCACCACTTCCATGAGTGAGTCGAAAGGCGGAGACACCCAGGAGGTGGAGGGGCGAGAACCAAACATGTCCAGGTACACTGACTCGTCCTAGGAGGGGTTAAGAGCAGTCCAGTTCCCCCTCTGCCTAAGGATCTCAAGGATGTCTGAAAAGGAGACATCCTCAGAGGGGGACCTTGGGGACCCTTCCGAATCCTCCAACTCGGTGTCTGAGGTGACTGACTCGGGGGAGTCAACATGTTTCCTCTTACATTTTTTCTTCCGAAGTGGCTCCTCTGAATGATCAGGGGAGGCCTCAGAAGAGGAAGACACACCCAATGGGGCTACCTGGAGTGTCTGTTCTCCACGCTTGGGGTCAGGAGGGTGAACAGAGACTGACGTAGGCACCATGGGGGGATGAGCCGAAGGAGTTGATCGTGGGTCCGACCCAGGAGTCAGTATGCTCCTCATGACCTCGAAGGTGCCCCTATCGGGCAGAGAGGAAGGTCCCCGCTCCGAAGAGATGAGAACCCCTCCCGGCACCGAGAGTGACGGCTCCGAGGCCGATGTCGGGGTCGAGCTCACCTGCGCCGAGGCGCCGAGAGGGAGAACGGGGTCAGACAAGGGTCCAATGCCACTCGTCCCCTCTGAGCTGACGAGGGAGTCTCAGTGCCCGGATCCCTCCACGGACGGAACCAATGAAGAGATCGGAGCCGACAAAGGAGCCGAAATGTGAGGTATCGGCTCCGACATACTGACGATTCGAGTCCCAATGAGCTCCGGCTCCGAACATAATGGAAGAGTTGGAGGAGGAATTGTTGAAGATGCAGGGATAGCGGCAGTCTGTTGAGAAGGGCTAGAAAACATTTGGGCAAGTGCCTGCAATTTTAGGAGTCTACTGACCACCCTCTCGAGGTCGTGATCAGAAAGCCTGGAAGACTGAGAGGAATGTGACCTATGGCTCCACTCCGACTGTAGTAACGGAGATCTCGGAGCCGAACAAACAGACTCCAAAGAGGGAGATCTCGAGCGTTTTCGGCTCAGAGAATGCTTCGACACTACAACAGGAGCCGGCTGAGATCTCAAAGTGTTGGTTATAGCTGGAACCGACAAGGAGGCAACAGCTCCGCTTGGCGATGGCTCCGAACATGGAGCCGACGGTTTGGCGGGCTTGGAGGGTTTACCCGACGAAGGCTTAGTCAGGGACCCTTCAGGCTTAAAACCCAAAAGAAGCACTATTCGTTGCGAGTCCAATACCTTCTTTATTATAACACCAAATAAATTAAGCGCTTTCATCAGTTAAAACTTGACTTCATCAGAATTAAATACAAAAGATAAAACCCTGCTTTAATATATGGACTACTAGTCAGTGATTGGTCCAGTAATTTAAACAATTAACAAGTCCATTAACTTAATTGAGATTTAAAATACCAAAGGTTAATTTATAACATCTAATAAAATTCTGCAAAATTCTTGATGTTCTTAAAACATTGTAGTAGTACAATATGTAATGGTAAAAAGCACAAATATCACAAGTAAATAAATATGTATTATTTGTGTACAAATATCAACTGTTTCTCATTTAACTTAAACTTGTTCTGCCCTTTCCTTTAAAATTGGTGCCAAATTCAAACATTCATTTAAGCCAGGGGAAACATTTGCTGCAAGCCAAAGCTGCCATATCAATTCCTTTTTCAATAATAGATTTTGCCAGTCTCCACCTCTGGCTTCCAAATGAACTAAATCTAAAATAGCAAAATGAAAACCTGTATAATCATTACGTCATACTATATTTATACAAAGCATTTGTAGCTTTTTTATTTTTTATGTCATACAAATGCTCGTAAATTCTTGTCTTGAGAAGCCTCTCAGTCTTCCCAATATAGAAAGAACTACAGGTGTCACACATAGCAATATAAACTAACTTGCTAGAAAAACAGTTGCCTCTCCTAGGGTAAATTGTATTATTGTTCTGGTTTTTCAAACATATTTTAGTATCCTGTAAGATGTAAGAACAATATTTATATCTCCCACAACACCTAGTACCATTGTTAATGACTTCATCTGTTACAAGACATTTTGGTCCACTTTCTAGAATCTTTTTCAGATTAAATCCAATTTTTGTGGTTAACACTGGTTTTTCACCCAAAACTTGATATTTGTCATGGTCAACTTTAAATATGCTCCAGTTCTTATGCAAAACATCTTTAACTTGTTCATATAGGGGACTATATTGTAAAATACAAGTATGCTCAAAAGTGGTTTCATTAGGTTTTTTATCAGTCTTACCAGAAGTTTCATTTTTATCTAGTCCCTTACCTAATAATGGGGTATATCTCTTACCCCATTCAACGTACACTTCATAAAGAGTTTTTTCCACCAGACCCATAGGGTAACCCCTATCCAAAAACATGTTTTTTAGATATTCAAACTCAGGTCGAAGATCTTCCACAGAAGATGTCATTCTAGCTACCCTAATTGCTTGACCCTTAATTATACTTTTCTTCTGACTGAAAGGACGATGACTGTTAAAATGTAGATAATTATTACAAAAAGTTTTCTTACGGTATATTTTTGATTTAAATTTGTCCTTATCTTTAATAATGAGTGTATCGAGATAACTAATTTCATTAGCATCAAACTGAAAAGTGAACTTCAAAAAACTGGTAGTACTGTTGAGATATTGGATGAATAAAGGAATAGTCTCAACTGTTCCCTTCCAAAAAATAAAAATATCATCCAAAAATCTGCAGTAGTAATTAATGTAATCAAAATATTCACTCCCAAACACATATTCTCTCTCTCATCCTAGTAAAACAATGTTTGCATAAGTTGGGGCGCAAGCAGCACCCATTGCCACACCTCTAACCTGCTGGAAATATTCTCCCTCAAAAAACAGGTAGTTGTGGTCTAATATAAGTTCCATCATTTCACAAGTTAACTTGATTTCATCACCATTCATAGTAGACAGAATATATAAAGTCTCCCCAAAATAAGCTAACCCTTCTTGTTTAGGAATACAAGAGAACAAATCCATTACATCAATGGTTACAAAATAACCTTCAGCATTCCATATATGACTTTTTAGTTGACCCAAAAAGTCCCAAGAATCCTTGACTAAATGTGGACACCTTTCTACAACATGTTTGATCTTCCTGTCCACATACACAGTAAATTATGGGTTTTAGACCCAGTTGCTGCCACTATAGGTCTAAAAGGTGGATGTTCTAAGCTCTTATGTACTTTAGGTATACCAAATATGCCAGGGATTTTAGGATGTTTATTAGTTAAAAAATCATAAACTACCCCTGTAATTCTTTGTTCCATCAAATATTTATACAGAAAACTATCAATTCTCTGATATGCTATATGTATTTGTTTTTTTGAACATATGGAGTAGTTATTAGCATTGAATATAATTCCCTGCATAATATTGGTATAATCAGTACTGTTAAATAAAACAATACCACCCCCTTTCTCTGGTGCCATTATGCGTATGCTTTTGTCATTTCTTAAATTTTGCAACAGGATTCTTTCTGTGTTACTAAGGTTATTAAAAATTCTCTTGTGTTTACCCCAAATTTTGTATATATCATCCTTAACTACCTTCTCAAACATATTAATTAATGGGTCTAAAGGGGGATTAAACATACTTCTTTTTTTACACACTTCTTTAGGAAAGTCTGTGTCCATTTTCGTAACCTTAGAATGAAATAGTTGTAAATTCAATTTTCTCATGTAAAGTTGGATATCAACTAAGGTGTCAGCAATGTCTGGAATTTTAATAGGTACAAATTTGAAGCCTTTAGAAAAAAGGGAGAAATATTCTGGCAAGATTTCTCTATCAGTATAATTATAAATATTGAAACCATTCAAAACGTTTTGTATTGACTTGTTACTAGAATTCTCATTTAGAATTGAAGTCACTACCACCTTGGGGCTTCCATGTGTTTCTGGAATACCTTGTTGTAAGTCGCTTGTTTGCTATTCGCTATTTTTTTGGAGCGTCGTGGTAAAGGAAAATCCTGGTATTCAAAAGGTAGTTGTGGGAGATCTCGAGCGTTTTCGGCTCAGAGAAGGCTTCGACACTACAACAGGAGCCGGCTGAGATCTCAAAGTGTTGGTTCCAGCCGGAACCGACAAGGAGGCAACAGCTCCGCTTGGTGATGGCTCCGAACAGGGAGCCGATGGTTTGGCGGGCTTGGAGGGTTTACCCGATGAAGGCTTAGTCAGGGACCCTTCAGGCTTAAGTAAGCCCCTCAAAATAAGTTTGTTCCTATGCTCCTGCAGGACTCTCAGACTAAAGGCATGACAGACTGAACAAGAGTCCTGCAGGTGTAGGGGGCCCAAACAATACACACAAGAAGTGTGACCGTCTGTCAGAGACATCTTCTGACAGCACGAGTCACACTTCTTGAAACCTGAGACCTTAGTATCCTAAGACATAATGGCACTATAACAGGATACCAAGGAACTAAATAACTAGTGCCTAACACACTACAAACACACACACATGAACTAGAACTAACACTACAATAATATAGTAGTAATAAAAGTAATAATACTGCTATAAAAAATACAGTTAACAAGACTAGTAGAAATATAAATATATATAAGAAAAAACTAACTCTACCCTAAAGGGTGGGGGGGGGCTCTGAAAAGTACTAGCAAAGAGAGTTTCTAAATGGGATTTCTCATGGGATCAGAAAGGGGACACTAAAAGAAAAACATCTAACAAGAAATTAGCTATTTATATCTAAATAAACTTAGTAAAAAAGTTTTATACGACCTGGAGCCGGTAAACACGCAACCTCGCAGCTGAAGCGGTAAACGAGATCTGGGTATTGGATGCCTAGCATTGTGGGACATAGGGAGGGCCTCGAGCTGATAAATAGCTCTTGAGCTTTGGTATAGGCCGAGTCGGAGCTGAGGATCGGCTCCGAACCCATCCAGCAAGAATGAAGGCGGGATTGACAACTTAACATCTATATATTACCCATAGTAAGAATAACTGAGATCATACCATAAATAATTTGAGAGAACCCATGCATGGGATAAAACATTTAAGAGTTGCCTCTTCAGTTAGCAGTACAGGGGGCAGTCCTGGGGAAATTTAGTGTTTTCCAAGTTGTGCTTGAATATGTAAAGAGATGAACTTATGTTTATGTGGATGAGAAATCCATTAAAGTTCAGAGGTATCTTCTGTAAGATATATCTATTCCTCCAGACCATTCTGTTGTTGCAGAAGATATTTAGATCCCCAGACTGAGTAGTTATCATGACATTTGACTTGCTGATATGCAGTAAATCCATCAGTAATGGGTCGAAGATCCCTTGTACACCAGACACAGGCCACCTCTTAGAAGTCTGTAGGATACCCAGTATAGTAACATGTTTCTCACATTGCATTGCTATGTTATGCCATTGATGATATAATTTTATATATATATATATATATATATATATATATATATATATGGATTTCATACACTAGATCGAATTTTCACTAATTTGAAATAGTGTATGGAATACACACTGCAGCAAAAGTGCATTTAATCGAAAGTGCACTTACGTGAAGTTCAGTACAACGAACGGGTGTTGTACTGAACTTCCGTGCAGTACTCATGGACCTTAGGGTTAGGGCATGGGTCATAGTAATAGCCCTATGGGCTATCCCCTTACCATGACCCCTGCCCTAACCCTAAGGTCCGTGACGACTGCAGCGCAGTGAAGGACATAGTAATGTCCTCCACTATGGTGCGATAGTCACGAACCTTAGGGTTATGGCATGGGTTAGGGTAAGGGGATAGCTTTACTAACTATCCCCTTACCCTAACCCGTGCCCTAACCCTAAGGTCCATGACTATCGCACCATAGTGGAGGACATAGCTTGTTTTTTATGTCCTCCACTGTGCTGCGGTGCTTTCGGTGAAGTGCACTTACGAGAAAGTTCACTTTCGTTAAAGTGAATTTTTGCAGAAGTGAGGCTTCCTATTACAAGTTCGGAGTAGTAAACTTTCGTTCTTGTAATAGGAATCCATATGTGTATATATATAAATATATATATATATATATATATATATAAATACACAAACACACACATACACACACACACACACACACACACACACACACACACACACACACACACACACACACACACACACACACACACACCTATTACTTTTCATCTAAGAAACATCATCTAATCACAAAATATCTGCAAATGAATCCAAAACACATTCAGTTGAAGCACGTTGCATTTACAACTTCAGATGTTCCTCCAAAACATTTTTTTGCAGGGAAGCAAGATCACACTGTGCCCCCTTACTTAGATATACTAACTCCACAGTCACACAAGCAAGATCCCACTGTTCACCCTTACTAATATATACTAACTCCACAGCCACACAGGCAAGATCCCACTGTGCTCCCTTACTTAAGTATAGTAATTCCACAGACACATAACTGAAGAAAATAGAACTCTCCTTACACAGTGAATTCCTGCTGGTGTAAAGCCACAAACTTCTAGAACTAGAGATGCAGCATTAGCAAGTTACAAATACTAATCAACACTAATTTACATTATAATTTCCATTATACAAAACCAAACCGGCAGTGATTTTTGTATAGACTTACACATTTCACAAGCAAATGTGATTCAGGCATTTGTGTTTTTCATCAAACGTGTCTTAGATCAATTGTAACAGTTTTTTATTTAGATAAAATGCATTACTGTTCAAATGATGGCTGGGGTGGTGCAGCGGTTAGCATTGTCGCCTCACAAGAGGTTCTCTAGTTTGATTCTTGGTTGGAGCACCTTCTGTGTGGAGTCTGCATGCCCTCCCTGCGGTTCAGTGAATTTAAAGACATGCAGGTAGGTCCGAGTGTGTGTCTGCCTTCTTTGAAAGTTGGGCGCTGGGCTGGCAACTCAACACTGTAAAAATTCACTGCTAATCATTAGTGGACCAGAGTTCTGCTGTAGCAAACCCTAACTGGGAAAAGCTGAAAGACAGTATTACTGTTCAAATGGCACCTATGTATGTATGTATGTATATGTACATATATATATATATATATATATATATATATATATATATATATATATATATATATATGTGTGTGTGTGTGTGTGTGTGTGTGTATGTATGTATGTATGTTTATATAGATAAACTAGGCTTTGTTGCATAGACCATGCTTTTTCAGTCCTTGTTCCCAAAACATGGAATCTATCCTTTATGTTTTTTTAAGATCACTTCTCTTACTCCATTTTTCATTCACAAATAAAAGCACATTTCAAGACCCTAGAAAAATATAGCTACTGTCTTTCTGGTTATATAACTTAATCTCTTCATTCCCTTTTTCTGTATAGTTACCTTGATATTTTTAATTGTGTTTCTTTCAGCATGCCAACTTTTATTTCTACTCTGTACACAATGCACATATATATATATATATATATATATATATATATATATATATATATAGTGTTTTTTCATTCACTCTGTATGTCATTTATCTGTTGTCTTTATTCCCCCTCAAGCCAGCTATGATTTTCATTTTGTATGTGTGAGGTCCATCCTCTGGGTCAGTAATCAAGGAGCCTCAATCCTCACCCCTGACACCGGTGGGGAACATTGACATAAAAAGAAAATAGATACACACAATATTTTCAGATGCAGTTCTCTGCACCAAGCACAATTTCCCTTAAGAGCACACAGGAAGCACACTCTAGTCCTGGAGCTGTTTTTTTTTTCTCCAGGCCCCAACTATGCCTCCACTTTTCTCTCTGTAGAAATCAATGCTCTGTGTCCCTCTTCCAAGTAGCTGATGCACACACTCCTTAAGATATAATTTTCAGAGACACACACACACTCACACACACACACACACACACACACACACACACACACACACACACACACACACACACACACACACACACACACACACACACACACACACACACACACACACACACACCTGGGAAAGGCTGGCACAGATTTACCCACTATGCCACCACCTCCACCCAGACTATAAGGTAGATTCACTGCCACCATTCAGCTATTTTAAGGTTCTTACCAGGATATCCAATTACTTTTAGTAAAATTAATACTTATACAAATGGCAGTGTTAACCAATTGGCAAGAGTTTCAGGAGCATGAAGCCATAGTGCCACCAAATAAATGCAAATACTCTCAAGGGTTAAAAGATTTTTATAGCTTTATTTAATAATAAATAATACAATAGAAAATGCAAATACTGAATATCTATTTACAATAAATACCAGAGTTTCAATTCACAGGAAATGTACAAAATAACACAGATGGAAAGACTCAGAAAAACGATACTTTTAACTCATTTTATTATATTTTCATAACTGACTGAAGAATTACTATTCCATAGTTGAGAAACTTAATAAAGTAAGGCATGATGAAGTGGGTGAGTGGTCTTGTCAGTTGCAAAATAGAGTGCTGAGTGTCTCTGTTACATCTCTCACTAGTATATAAATACAATTTTAGTCCTGGCTACAAAATGACATCTCATATGGTCACCTGATTCTGTGGTTCCCACACTACCCCCTCACTAGAAACTTGAGTCAGGATCTGTCACAAAAGTGTCACAATTCACACATACAGCTTGGTTAAGGTTTATTCCAGCATCTGGAGACTGTAAAACAACTCTCATACTTCCACCCTTCCTGCAGAGACTAACAAGCCATTCTCTGGCACCCCATGGCAGCAATTAGTTCACCACTAAGGACAATAAGAGCAGGATCCCAATGAAGACATTGCATCCCTGGCTGCATTCATACATGTGAGATAAAATCTTCATAGCCTAAACCAAGTCATTTAATTTCAAGCTACTTTTTTCTTAAGGTTAGCTGGGTGGAGCATTACCCTTTTCTTCCAGTATCCTCTGTTAAAATATATATAGACTTCAACAGTTAACAATAATACAGTCTGATATACATGTATATATCTTTTCTGTCCAGCAGAACCAACTGCTGATTAATTTTTAACACATGCGTCTGTACAAATCAGTTTGATATTCAAATGATATTCAAATTGCACATAATTCTTCATAAAACTCCAGCTAGCTATACTGGCATATATTACACATGCACTGCCCTGCTCCCTCTGGCATAGCTAGCACTATTGCACATCATCACATCTTTCCCCCTTTGAAGACTCAAACTAGTTTTTCAAGTGATCCTGGCGAAACATTGCTTGAGAGGAATGAGCTTGTCTGGAAACACATTACCTCATACCCTGTCTTGACAGTTCATTTACATTGGCATTGGTGATCCCACTCCTGGTGCCAGGTTTCCCAGTGAACATGCCCCAAACTCTGCTCTGATTTCTCAAACCAGGGTTGGCGATAGCAGCTGGGAAATTGTTACCCCTTCCACTGAGGTGTTAGTCCAAGTCTCACTGAGGAGATCAGTCACCAGATCCCCCTCAGACTCTTCCTGCCATCCATTTCAAATACTAGACACCAAGTCCTCCCTATTAAGGTAAGGCTTCATCATGTTAGCATGGTACGATTTGTGCCCCTGCTTCCTGCCTAGTAGGTTTACCATGTAATTAACATCACTGACCATCCTTACCACTTCGGAAGGTTCCTCCCTAGCTGCCTGCAGCTCATTGTGTTTGACAGGAATGAGCACCTTAACCTGCTGTCCCACAGCATTCTCTCTGTCTCAAGCATTTCTGTCATACCAGACCTTTTTTTGCTGTTGGGTTCCTGCCAGGTTCTCTTGGGTCAAGCCCATGAGCTCCCTAAGCCTTGTCCTGAGGTTTAGGATGTATGAAACAACAGACTCCTTGTAGGATTCACATTCACCCTCCTACTCATCACAAATCAAATCCAAGGGCTCCCTCACTCTATGCCCATACAGCAACTCAAAGGGTGGAAAACCTGTGGATTTCTGGGGCACTTCTCTGTATGCAAACAGAAGATGGGGTAAATATTTGTCCCACTCTCTCTTAAACTGGTCTGTAAATGCTCTTAGCATGGTCTTTAGTGTAAAGTTTAAGCTCTCCACAAGACCATTAGTCTGACGGAGGTACGGGGTGGTCTTTAGATGCTTCACCACACAGCACTCCCACAGACAAGGCAGCTGGTCTAACATGAAATTGGCACCTCTGTCAGTCAGTATTTCTCTTGGGAAACCTACATTGCTGAAGATATCTAACAAAGCATTTATTTATTTATTTATTGACATTTGTTAACCGGGTTTGTCCAACTGGACTTGTGGCCCATTTTCAGTGGCGACCCGAGGAGAAAAGCTCCAGTAGTACATTTTAAACAAGTACAATTTTAAACAATATTGATATAATAGCAGTTATAGCAAAAATATTTGCATATGTTGGGTTACAATCATAAAGTTAAAGTTGCATTAAAAAGAAGCTAAGTAACAATTTTACATTGATATAGTTCAATAGGTCAACAATAAAACATTTTTGTTTGTATAAAATTATGCAAATGTATAGTAGACACATCGGAGAGAGAGGTGTAATGAGGTACTAAGTATGGTCCTTTTGAGGGTACATAAAGGGAAGGAAGCCTAGGTAGGGTCATGGCAAGGGCAGGTTCTGGAATTGAAAAAATAAGCTTTTAGTTCATTTTTAAAGTGTGAGGTGTGGGAGATTGAATGTAAGTCAAGGAGAAGTTTGTTCCAAGCATGGGCAAGGGTGCGTTTGTAGAGTAGTTTGCCTACTGACCTTTTTGGGTGGTAGATATCAAGTAATTGTTGGTTAGAAGTACGGAGGGTCCAGGATAGGGTGTAGATGGAGACTAAGGGAGATAGAGATGGACAGGAGGAGGGTTTATAAAAAATAGAGTGTAGCATATGAAATTGCTAAGATAGCAGAAATTGGGGAAGTTCAAGCCATTGAAGAGAGTTTAAAGAAATGCAGTGGTGTGCCCATTTGCCATCTTCTCTGACTCAGTGAAGGACAGATCCACCACCTCAGGGTATCTAGTAGCATAATCTACTACAACTAGGATATATTTCTTCCCTGGGGAACTTGGGGTATTCACAGGCCCCACAATATCCATATGTACCCTCTGAAATGGCTCCTCAGTCATAGGCAAAGGCATCAAAGGAGCTTTGACCTTGTCTCCTGCCTTGCTTACTTTTTGACACTGCTCACAGGTTTTTCAGTACCCTATTACATCCCTTGCAATCACAGGCCAATAAAAGTTTTGCATTATACATCTCTTGGTATGCTTTATGCCCATAAGACCTGCAAAATGAATGTCATGGGCTATGGCTAGAAATAATAGACAGTAGGCTGTGGGCACTGCCAACTGCTGTATTATCTCACCCTCTAGCCCTCCTTGAGGGGTCCACTCTCTATACAGTAACCCTTTGTTCCAGTATACAGACTGCCCTTTTCCTTAGGAATCAGGTGCCTCTTTAGCTACCTTCCTCAAGTCTAGTAAAGTAGGGTGAGAGAGCTGAGCCTGTCTCAACTGAACCTTTGGGACCTTTCCCAGCTCCTCTACCACAGGAAGTCTGGTATCTTCTGATAGCAGTGCCTCACTGTCAGCCTGGGTACTACCACTCACCTCTGCCCTTGCAGTCACCCCATCCAAGGAAACATCAGTATCTATCAGCAGATGTGGCTCACCTTCAGGCTTACTGCTACAAGTTAGCCCCCCCCCCTGAAATAGCCACATAACAATGTAACTCCATATACACAAGGCACTGCATTATCAAAATCATTCCCTGTCAAGACATTTGTAGGGATATCCTCAAACACACATATTTGCTTGCTTCCTTTTTCACCCTCCCAGTCAAGGTGAACCCTGGCTAAAGGTATTTGGAATCGGGTTCCCCTAAAGTTCTGACTGGAGTGGACTGCCCAAGCAAGTACTACTCTTATTTAACCACTGCAGGCTTTACAATGGTTATTTCAGAGGCTGTGTCTCTCTTAGCAGTGGCCTGATTTCCATCTACTAAGACAGGATACAAACTCTTGTAATAGCTTGGTACTCCTGTTGTCTCCAGACAACTTACCAGTGGCATACTTTTATCCCTACTTGTTTGCTGCCCCAGCTTCTGTTCCCCACCTTGCTTCATTGGACATTTGTATGCTACATGATCCCTCTGGTTTCATTTAGAACATGTAAACCCTGATTCTGGCCATGTACCTGGACTAGTGGCTTACCCTGTTACCGGTGGACTCTGTTGGGATGGCTTAGGCTGCCCAGCATGGGTTACTTTATATCCAGGTGTAGCACTGGGTATTCCCTTCTTGTGCAATGATGCCCTGCTTGCTAAGTAAAGATCCCCTTTTCTCCCCAGCTCATCTGCAGAGTTACAGTCCCAGTCTGCCAACCAGATTCTCATGTCCACAGGCAAAAGTCTGAGGGCTTTTTCCCTCACCACAAAGTCTGCCAGACTTTCAAATGTGGTGACCTGACACCCACTCACCTTCCTATGAAAATAACTACTTAGTTCAACAATATAATCACATACACTTTCATCTGTCTTATGTCTATGGCCACAAAACGTCTTATGTAAGCTTCATGTGTTAACTTAAAACATTCCAATAAACATTGTTTAACCAAGTCATAATTTAAACAGTCAGTATCAAACAATTTAGAAACAGCAGTTACAGCTTTACCATGGAGTAAGGAGGTCAGGAACCATACCCAGAGCCCTTGGGAAACATCATATTGTTTACATATTCTTTCAAATATGTGAATAAAAGTATCAAAATTATCACTTTCTTTATACTGTGGAAGAAATTTACTGACCTTTCCCATTACCTCCATGTTCCTGTGGAAGAGTCTGCATTTCCCTCTCATGTTGACACTGCTTCTCATTTTCTTAGGCCTCCAAATGCCACAGTCTCTCATTTTCTTCGACCTCCATACACTACAGTCTCTCTGCTGATTGTAATTCAATGCTTTTTACCTCTAGTTCAAGTCTCTAACTCCAGATGGGTTTTTAAATCCTCTGAGGGAAAAAAGTGAACTGTCCTGTTTCTGAGGGCTGCACATCCCCATTGCCAAAATGGTTGTCCTCCTGGTTGCTAGTCTGTGTTGCAGCTGTGACTAAGGCTGCAATAATTTCCTCTTTAGTCAGCTTGGCATGCATCATTTATTTAGATTTGCACACCTTAGCCAACTGGTTCACTGTCAGCTTGCCATAATCCTCTCCTGACATCTTTGCCTGCTTTCCCTGACTAAACTAAACTAACAAAAATAAATAAAACTGTTGTGAAAAATTAAACTCTGTATGTTTACCATTTGGCTGCTGAGAGTACACACACCTTTAGTGACAACTGCTTACAGGCTACAGAAGTTCAATTAATATCCACATCACTGCTCACCAATATGTGAGGTCCATCCTAAGGGCCAGTAATCAAGGAACCTCAATCCTCAATACTGACACTGGTGGGGAACAGTCACTTAGAAAGATAATAGATACGCACAGTATTTTCAGATACAGCTCTCTGCACCAAGCACAATTTCCCTTAAGAGCACACAGGGAGCACACTCCACTTCTGGGGCTGGGTTTTCTCTCCAGGCCCCAAAAAATACTCCACCTTTTTCTCTGCAGAAATCAATGCTCTGTGTCCCTGTTCCAAGTAGTTGACACACGCACACACTCTTTGAGATTTGAGTTACACACACGCATACACACATACACACACACACACACACACACACACACACACACACACACACACACACACACACACACACACACACACACACACACACACACACACACACACACACACACACACACACACACATGGAAAAGGCTGGCACAGATTTACCTGTTATGCTACCTCCACCCAGACTATAAGGTAGACTCACTGCCACCAGCCAGCTGCTTTAAGACTCTTACCAGTGTACCCAATTACTATTAGTAAAATTAACCAATGGGGAAGACTTTCAGGAATATGAAGCCACAGTGCCCCAAATAAATGCAATTACTCTCAGGGGTTAAATATTTTCTAAAAGACCAAACACAATGAAAGATATAGCTATATTTAATAATAAATAATAAAGTAGACAAACATGAAAATACTGAATATCTATTCACAATAAACTCCAGAGTTTCAATTCACAAGAAATATGCAAAATAACACAAATGGAAAGACTCATACAGATACAGAAAAACAATACCTTTAGCCAATCTCACTATATTTTCCTAAATGATTGAAGAATTACTATTCTCTAGCTGAGTTACTTACAAAAGCAAGGCAAGATGAAGTGGGTGAGTGGTCTTGTCAGTTCCAAAACAGAATGCATGTCTCTGTCATATCTCTCACTAGTATCTAAATACAATTTCAGTGCTGGCTACAAAATGACATTGCATCTGTTCATCTGACTCTGTGGTTCCTACACTACCTCCTCACTAGAAATGTGAGCCAGTTTCTGGCACAGTTCTGTCACAATTCACACATAGAGCTTTATTAAGTGAAGAAATAATATATGCCAACCTCAAAATAAACCAAAACAAAAACATCAACATAATTGGATGCTACTTCCCACCTGGCCAAAACATCTCCCCACTAGAAAACCTCCTCAGCTGGTCTACCCACCAGCTCCCCCAATAAACTATAATTTTAGGTGATTTCAATATTGACTGGCAACCCTGTTCTGGCAACCATCCAACCCATCATGTAAACCTTCATGGCTTCACCCAACTAGTCCAGTCACCAAGCAGGATAAATAAAAACTCCAACAAGCACACTACCCTGGACTGGATACTAATCAGTAAGACCCCCAGTCATATATAACAGGCTGCTTATCAGATAGCCTTAGTGATCACTCCCCAACATTCCTACTCAAAAATACCTAGACCAAGCTAAACCTGTCATCTACCATCAAATACGTAAAAAACTAAACTTTAACCCACTCACATTCATTTCATCCCTCAAAGAATGTAACTGGCATCCTCTAAAGTACCTCAGTCTTGATGACGCAGTTGAATTTTTTAATACTACCTTCCTGAGCATCCTTAATTAGCATGCCCCCATAAGACTTTCCAGAACCAAAGCACAACCATCCTCATGGCTACAGAAAACCACTAAATCAGAAATAAAAAACAGGGATAAAGCCTGGGAGCACTGGCTCAAAACCAAAACCCTCTCAACTAGACAGAAATTCCTAGAACTATGCAATAGTGTCAAAAAGCTAATAAAACAGGACAAATTCCAGTAATACCAGTCTGCCCTAGACTCCTCCCAACACAGCCCCAAACAATTCTGGTCTTCCATAAACTCCATCCCCCACCCAGGTAAAGTCAGTACCCTTCCTCCTAACATCCCTCACTCCTCTAAAAATATTGCTACCTCATTCAAAACACACTTCACACAAACCATACTATCACTAGATAAACAACACAACCCCCCTCCCTTCCAACCCACACTTTCAACTAGTAATCTCCCCACTGCCTTCGCTTTTTCTCCTGTATCTACCTCCAACATAAGAAAAACTATTAACTAAACTTAAGCCCACCAAATTAGCAGCAGACAACCTCCCAAGTGTATACCTACAAATCGCAGCTGATGCTCTGGCCTACCCAGTATCCATCTTGATTAACCAATCTCTGTCAGAAAGTTATGTTCCCACACTATGGAAAGTATTACATATAATTCCCCTCCAAAAAGGCAGCCACTCCACAGAACTAACCAATTACCGCCCATAGCTATTCTCTCTCCACTCTCCAAAATACTAGAGAGATGCATTCACTCTCAGGTCTCAGACTACCGCCTTACTAACAACCTCCTTTCCAATACTCAGCATGGTTTCTGACCAAACCATAGCACCACAACTGCCTTACCCTCCTTTACTAACACTATCCTTCAGCATAAAAACAATGGGTATCTCTCCTCTGCTACTTTCCTAGACCTATCTAAAGCATTTGACGTGGTCCCACACAAACAACTCATCTCTGTCCACAATAACCTATCCTTCTCTCAATCAGTCACCAACTGGTTTCAGAGTTACCTGTCTGACCACCAACAATCTGTTGTATGGCAGAATGACATATCTCCCCAACTACCTGTCTCTATAGGGATTCCCCAAGGATCCATCCTTGGACCCCTACTCTTCTCTATTTTCACCAATAATCTAGCCTCTGCCACCAAACATGGCACACACATACAATACGCAGATGACTCAACCATCATCTGATCAGCCCAGTCCCTACCCAAACTGCAAAAAGTCACACAGGAAGCCTTTTCCTCTGTTGAAACTTGGTTATCCGATGCCCAATTAATACTCAACCCAAGCAAAACTAAACTACTCATCTTCCAACCCACCAAACATACTCAAAACAACTCTCACTTTAACATCACAGCAAAAGACAACACCACTATACACCCAACAGAACACACAAAATTGCTAGGAGTGGAAATAGACAATAAACTAAAATTTGACATTCACATATCCATGACCATAAAAAAAGTCCACAAAAAACTAGGAGTGTTATACAGAAATAAGCAACATCTCACCAAAGCAGCAAAGATTTCAATAGCAAATTCCCACCTTACCTCCACCCTACTTTATGCCTCTCCAATATATTCCAACATAAGGCAATGTAATCTAAACAAGCTAGAGACCTGCTACAACAACATCGCCAAATTCACCACAGGGGCATCCTACCATAGTCACCACTGTCTCTCACTTGCTGAACTGGGCTGGCTTGAACTCCCTCGCCTCCTTCAATGGTATCAACTCACACTCACCCACAAACTAGTAAACCATCCGCTAAATGTCCCATCCCTCCAGAATCTACTCCAAGCCTATCGCACCACCAGATCCAGCAACAAAAATCAATTGCAGATCACTAAAGCCAATAACTCTGCTGGTGAAGCACTATTCTCTTGCACCATAGCCAAATTATGGAACTCCCTTCCACCCACAATTACCTCTGTACCATCATGCACCCACTTGAAAACTTTACTAAAAGCACACCTAAAAACATGCTGGCTATGCCCTTGCAACTCCCACTCTAATATCACCCACCCATTCCAGCCACTACCTTTCTTTCCACCCCACTAACTACCTTGATTACGGCAAGCTCGGATGCTCATAAGCTTGCTACTTATTATACAGCAGGAACTTCTTATTGTAACAGTTGTTAATGTCTGTTATGTACTTCGCAGATAAAGATTCTAGTCTCCTGATGTACTATGTTCTTCATCTGTAACTATGTTTGTAATTGTTATTCACTATGTTAATCAAATTGTTAATCGCTATGTAAATCCAATGTAACTACTGTCTTTATATTTAAACTGTGGAGCTTTTCTCCCCGAGCCTCCACTGAAAATGGACCTACGTCCGGTCGGACACTCCAGGTCAATAAATGTAAATAAATAAATAAATAAATTAAGGTTTATTCCAGCATATGGAGACTGCAAAACAATTACAGTACTTCTACCCTTCCTGCAGAGACTAACAAGCCATTCTCTGCCACCTCAGGGTAGCAGTTAGTTCGCCACTAAAGACAATAAGACCAGGATCCCAGCCCAGACATTGCGTCTCTGGCTGCATTCAGACCTGTGAGATAAAATCTTTATGGCCTAAACCAAGTCATTTAATTTCAAACTATTTTTTTCTTAAAGTTATCTTGGCTAAGTTTAACCCCTTCCCTTCCAGTATCCTCTGTTAAAATATATATACTTCAACAGTTGACAACAATACAGTTTGACATACATGTATATTTCTTTTCTGTCCAGTAGGACCCACTGTTGATACATTTTTAACACAAGCATCTGTACAAGTCAGTTTGATATTCAAATGACACATAATTCTTTAGAAAACCCCAGCTAGCTACTGTATACTGGCATATGTTGCACATGCACTGCTCTACTCCCACTGGCATAGCTAGCACTATCTCAAATCATCACAGTATATAATATATGTATATATGACATTTTGTCATTCATGTCATATATGTTATGTAACTATTGTGTTTTCTCCAGGTCCAGTGGGATCAGTGCTCTACCTGTTAACATATTAAAAACATAAAACAATATCTATATATGCATCTATATCTATATCTATAACTATAATCTATATCTATATCTATATCATTATCTATATGTATATCTATCTGTATATACACAGACATACCTATGATTCTGTAGAATATACAGGTATACAGATATATATGTATGAGCAAATTAATTAAATTGCCAGTGAACTCTGATTGACAGAAAATATGTTAAACATGTTCATTGATGATCAGTATGAATGAAGCACAAAATCATCTCACTGAAGTTATCGCAAATTTAAACAAATGTATTATATTTGCAATCATGTAAAACAACTAAAACATAGATTTTATATTGGGACAGCTTGCCCCCCCCTCACCCCACAAATTAAATACATTAACTTATTGGCCACACTACCATGGAGAAACAGGAAAATTACTTAACTATTTTGCAGCTTACTGCAATATTATGAAATCACTTTCATCAACAACAAAATTCATCAAAAATAGTGCCACATGATAAATGTGTGTTGAAACCAAACCAATAGTGCCCATACTTATACAGAGAGAGAGAGAGAGAGAGAGAGAGATATTGGAAGAAAGAGATCACCATGGAGACAACAAGAAGTTAGTTCCACAAGAGGATGATTAACATAGAGGTAAGCAACAGCTTGTCTGAAGTATCTAGAGGTATGAATTACAACAGTCTAGTCTGAGCCTGTTGCAGAGGTATACCTGGTCCATACACTCTTGAACTTCAATTGCTGGAAGGGCTAGATAGCTTGTATATATGTACTAGAGAAAACCTGGAATGTGCTGTTTCTGTTCATTTTAAAAGCGAAGAGACCTCTTGTGTTCATTTTATTGGGGATGCACAGAACAAAATATGTGATTTTTTTAAAGCTGCTGCTTCTATCACTTAACTGACTTTATATATTTACTTGCCCTCTTGATAAATGCATCTTCTGCAATTGGATTTTAATTTTTAAGGACCATGTGCATTTTAAGGATTATTCAACCTGCAAACTTTTCTAAGATTCTCAGGCTATATAGAAATGTAGAAAAAATTCATGGCCTGCTCCTGAAGTCCCATTGAAAATACAGACAACTAAATGGCATGAGGGGCTAGATATTCCTAAAATCTTTTTATACTATGCCAAGCTGGTTGATGTATATGGTTTAGATAAATTTGACTTTAAAGATGCATGTTAAACAAATCAGCTCTTGTTATTAATTTACAATGTGGTGCATTTTTGAGTGTTAAAATATAACAAAATCATCATACTGAAAAAGAAAGCAAATTTGTTTTGTAAAAGTCTACTTCCTGGGAGAAATTAGGAGGCAGTGCACAATGTGGTAAAATGAAGGACGATACCTCAAGAATATAAAGTATGTGTACCTTAAAGGTTATCCCATATGACAAATGGCCTTTGATTTAAGAGAACCAAATGAAGCCCAACAACCATAGAGCTGTAAAACTGGTCATTTCTAGATGACTTTTATAAGTCAATTAAACTGCAACAAAACCACTTATCAGTCACATTTGCTAATCATACCAATTAATTTAACACATTGTTGGGGTGCATTTACTATGATAAATCATGTCTTGTTTAATCAACATAATATTAATCACAGCTAAAGTACTAAAACAGCTAATTCAACAGAAAATCATATATTCTCTAGAAGCAAAATTGAAAGTCATGCCAGATACTTCTAAACAGCTGCTGTCCTTGGGGACCCAGTGCACTCCCCATAAGGGGTTCCACTCCCACACTCTTCATCTCTCTATATAATTCTGAAGATGCACAAAGTCAGAGAATAGGGAGAAGGTGTAAAAAACAAAGCCGCTCTTCTCTGAGTCTATCAAACCAAAGCACAGCATAGTCAAAACTGTCTCTGAGGTATTGAATACATTCTTATTCCTTTCATGTTTTTTGACCTGATGTAATACTAAATGTTTAAACATAGTGCTACCTGTTGAGGTTCATGTCGTATGAAAGATGAGTATACAGCTAAGTTAAATGCAGACTGAAATGTCTTAAGTTAGATTCACATTTAATATTTATGCTGATTGTGGCACAGATTTTGAAATAAATAATTGCTTTGGCAGTTATGTTCGAAGTTAATGATTACCTTGGTCCCAGAATTGGCTAGCTGTCAAGGGCCTCTAAAAGCGGCACACATACATTCACACACACACACACACACACACACACACACACACACACACACACACACACACACACACACACATTAATATATGAAAATTTATAGTAATCAGAACTGGTGTTTTAATCACTATCTGTAAAATTTTATTTTTATGTTAATTTTAATGTTATTTTAACAGTTTTTCTCTTGTTAATAAAAATAATATTAATGAAAGCTTATTTTACTTACTTATAAAACAGTCAGTATAGCTTCCATTGTTACAATCTAATTTGTTCCTACAGGGCATGCTAACTTTTTTTGCATGTTTTAAGCTATTTATTAGAAATACTTGTGTATAAAGGCTTCTACTCCAAAATTAAACCTGATTTACTAATTCGCTGTTACAGCCTGTAGATGATCTTTTGTAGTCCGGATACCATCTGGAGTACCTTCTCTGTAGCACGTAATCCTTGTGTCCATATTGGATTTTGCCATCTGATCTGATTTCCTCCTCACCTGCACTTGACATAGCTAAGCTAGTAATGCTTCAGACTGCCCATAATTGTTTCTTACAATGCATGTGTATATGTCTGCACCCTGGAATGGGCTGACTTTCCATCCAGAATTAGTTTACCTGCATTGTGCCACAGAGTACCTAAAATGGCTTGATCTCTTCTATAAACCTGAACTGGATAAAGTGGCTATCAGAGATGACCAAATGAAAATTTACTGTAACTAATGCTTAATCCGTTATTCTGCTGCCTATTTGATAGGCAGCCTTGATATTTAAAATGCAACTATATGCTATAACTATCCTTACTGTTGCAAAAAAAAGACTGTTTGCAGTATCTGATGAAAGATAAATGAGATGACATTTCTCTTGGTTAAAAAAAAAGTAAGACAAAAATATAAGAAAACAGAAATATTTTTTTCCTCAGGCCATAATTTGCAGATGATCACAAACATAGATTCACCCATGCATCATATTTTTACAATTACCTTTGAAAGCCCTATAAGAAATCCATGCATGTGTTTTTTTTTCAAATTACCTATCCTTGATGCACTCTAAACTTTACATACACTTTGCCTCTTACTCTGAAAATAAATATGTTTTCACGTGCAGTTTATTTTTTCATATATTTCTGGAGTAACTTATTTTTTGTCTGCTTGAAGCTGTTTCTGGATATGTCATTTACAAAGCTTTTTAGCAAAGCTAATTGCGCAGTCAATTGTTAACTATTTTTACATTACATACTTTTATGACTGCTCTTCAGTGGAAGTGATATGTATGCAATGTTTTATATCAATTTGTTATTTTTTTCTTGTGATAACAGGTATGATTTATTTTTTTATATATTAGCAAGTTTATATATCTGGCAGATGAATTCAGTAGTAGTTTAAAGACTGAGAACTACTATCCTGTAGTACAAGTGTTTGATTCTTTAAGTTCCATTTGCAGATAGTTTGATTGCAATTAAGTCACCTAACCAGGCATTTCCCATATTCAGTACCTTATATGTAGTAATTTATCTGGCTGCCAAAAAATGTACTACTCTGCATCTATGTCTTATGAGTGATAATGCCATCTAAATAAACATTATATGATGTTTTTTTCAAGGGTAGGACTTCTGATTATTCCAGAGGAATCCGTTGAAGTCCTCAGCTATGATGTATTTAACTTTCTATTGTTTGTAGAAGGCCATTAGAGTGTCTCTTGCTTTGTTAATTAATAGTTTAGAAATGTTATAATGCTGTAATTTTAATACATATGCAGTGTGTGTATGCGTGTTTGTGTCTGTGTGCGTGTGTGTTACCTGCCTTATATGGTGACTTAATTGTATTTATTTATTTGTCTGTGATTGAAAATCCTATTTGGACCAGCAGATCGAATCAAACAAAGGGGAATTAACAAATGCAGCAATAAAAAGCTAGGATAATTACAAGAAGCCAAATTCAGACCATCTGCAAAGATGCTGGATGTTCAAATCATTGAAAGATGCACCTACTTAAACTGCAGGTGAAATCATTATGAACATTTTTTTTTTGCGTCCCTATGTAGAGAATTTACCCTCCTTCTTCGACTTATATCTACTAACTCAGCATTTGCACGTCAAGGAAAAAGAAAAAAACACCATGTAAGGGTGAAACATGGCTCCCATAACTGCACTCACACATACCACTAATGTCTATACAAACACATTCGAGGATATGAGGATCTGATGTTTGACTAATTCAGTATCCTTGCATGCAGTCTATAGTCTACATTCAATTACAAGAACAAAATACCAAGAAGAGGCAGAATAACAAACTTAGCGTACTATAGTTTATTGTCCGCTTTCATCCGTAGACTTTGTCAGAATAAAAAGCCATCAACATTCAAAGTATTTATAACAGCATCAATCAAAAAGTTAATTAAACAAGCATCAATTAAACAATTAAAAAATCTAATGAAACATTTAAAGACACAAAATCAAATAAAAAAGGAACTGAAATCAACTGATTTATTTACAGACAGTTCCCTGTACTTTAAAAAACATTTGACATTGACGGTGTCATTAAGACCAGGATGCACATCAGAGTTAAGTCTAATTTGCCATAATGTTTCACGCTGTTCTAAATAGTTCTTAAAATCCCCACCTCTTAAATCAGGTTGGGCAACCTCTAGAACAGAAAACAAAAACTTTTTAAATAAAGGGCAAACAGCAGAATGTTTAAATAAGGCATTATTTTCGTCTTTATGTTTAATAGCATAAAGATGCTCCCTGATGCGTGTCTTTAGACATCTACTGGTCATGCCAACATAAAAACATGAACAACTAGAACAAAAGAGAGGAGTGGCCATGGGCTCTGCTGTTGCACCCGCCTACGCCAATTTGGTTATGGCTTGGTGGGAGCACCAGCATTTGCCCATGTTACGGGAAAAATTTATATTCCTTTCTTCTGTCGTTTTGTAGATGATTTATTATTTATTATTGAAGGAGATGTTAGTATGTGAACAATTTTCTTATGGACATTAATACTTTGTCCAGTTATTTAAAATTTACTTTGAGTTGTGCAGGACTAAAAGTTAATTTTTTGGATGTGCTTCTTTGGTGGGACACAGATGACAATAGGTTTCATAGTAGTATCTATCGTAAGGATTCATTTACTAACAGTTATTTACACTATAACAGTAATATAGTTAATAGAGGATACCCTAAGTGTGATTTAATAAAAATTAGTATTGATATTATGAACAAACATTCGGCTGAATACCAAGCATTGTTGAATTACACAACTTATGATAATTTAAGTTTGGATTCATGCAATTCTAGTACTGTTGAACATAAGTTGGTTTGTGCTTTGGATATGACCGTTGACAGTCAATGTATTCAACAAATAGTTAGAAAGAACTGGAGGGTCATTAGAGGTAACTTGGATTTGTTCCAAGTATTAGGTAATAAACCATTTTTTGTTTTTAAGAACGGCTTTAATATTAAGAAAGCTTTACAGTTTAGTGAAACCCAAAACATTAACATCATCTCTGATAGGAGAGGCATGTATTGCTGTCATGAATGCAACATGTGCAGGTACATTTATGAGGGTCCATATATTAGTCTTGACAGTTATGGTAAAACTATCAGTGTGCCCAGTTTGGTAAATTGCAACACGAAAGGTGTGGTATATATCAGCATTTGTTCTAGTTGTTCATGTTTTTATGTTGGCATGACCAGTAGATGTCTAAAGACACGCATCAGGGAGCATCTTTATGCTATTAAACATAAAGACGAAAATAATGCCTTATTTAAACATTCTGCTGTTTGCCCTTTATTTAAAAAGTTTTTGTTTTCTGTTCTAGAGGTTGCCCAACCTGATTTAAGAGGTGGGGATTTTAAGAACTATTTAGAACAGCGTGAAACATTATTGCAAATTAGACTTAACTCTGATGTGCATCCTGGTCTTAATGACACCGTCAATGTCAAATGTTTTTTAAAGTACAGGGAACTGTCTGTAAATAAATCAGTTGATTTCAGTTCCTTTTTTATTTGATTTTGTGTCTTTAAATGTTTCATTAGATTTTTTAATTGTTTAATTGATGCTTGTTTAATTAACTTTTTGACTGATGCTGTTATAAATACTTTGAATGTTGATGGCTTTTTATTCTGACGAAGTCTACGGATGAAAGCGGACAATAAACTATAGTACGCTAAGTTTGTTATTCTGCCTCTTCTTGGTATTTTGTTCTTGGTTTGTTTTGCGTTTATTTTTGGTACATTCAATTACAATCAACTAGATGAATTTCTGTCTGAAAAACAGTAGTGTAGCCATAGTTAACTAACTTATTTGCTATTTACTACCTGGTTAGGTGGACTAGTCTTTTGACCTTTTTCAGTAATGAACTAAGCTCAAGGGTGCACAATAATTATAATGACTGAAGTTACAGTAAGTATTAACAACTGACAGTGACAACATAATATACGAGTGTGTGTGTGTGTGTGTGTGTGTGTGTGTGTGTGTGTGTGTGTGTGTGTGTGTGTGTGTGTGTGTGTGTCTGTGTAGCAGGCACTGGGGAATTTTCATTACAAGTAGCAATGTTAGAAATACATAGCATTAACTATATCCAGAAACAGCAGTGATAATGTATGATACATTTGTAAGCAACAGTATATTCAGGACCAGATTCCAAAACAGTTGCTCTCAGTGCAAGTTTGGCCTGATTCTGAAGGACCTGCTCTCAATAAAAGTGACTTGGTATAAGGCCCATCTATAAACAGGGTTACTCTACAGGGACCAGATTCCAAAACATGTGCTCGCAGCCTGCTCACAGTGAAAGTGGCCACTTTGACAGCAAGTCTTTTCAAAATAACTATTGAAGAAATTTGCATAGATGTAATAATAAAAGTTGCACATGGTTATTTACTGGTAGAGCTGTCATTAGTGGTGTTCTGAAAGCAGGAGAGTTCAGGAAAAAAGAGTAAGCTTTCATTGTATAAACAAGAATGTTAAAAGAACATAACCAGCTAGCTTTATATCGAAGCATTATTATACAAGATAAATCAAAAAGACTGACAGACTTGCAACTGATATCCTTTTGAGTTCTAGGGAAGAAAATACCTGTGGTTACCTCTAAAATGTAACACATGGCAGCAGATATAGATATCAAAAATTAAATATCTTTCTGTATGTTTTGAAGCAGAATAATCCTCTGTACCTCAACTTCACACAACTTAAACACATAAAATGTATTCTTATGAAGATGAACTAAAAATTTTGAAATTCACCCCAATTGCTGCAAATTTATAGCTAACAGTAAGCAGGCCTGTGTCAGACTCTATAAATGTGTACTTGGAAAAGCTGTCCAATAAGTCACATATTTTCAAATCACACAGTGTAATTATTAGATGGCTCATTCATCAAGAGCATAAAGTAATGCCTGTCTCACAACTAGAAACTGACAGTTTTCCCAGACAAATGATCTTTGAAATTAGACTTCATTTCATCTCTTAATAGTACACATTACAATAAAAATGAAAAACATCAATGGATTCCACACTGGCAAATAACCAATTTCATGAGGGGAATTATCTCGGCATCACATCTTAGTTGAAAATATTTCAGCTGTGATATTGGGAGTAAATCATAACAGGTATTTTAGTGAATGTGACAGTGACATGATAACACATGAAATCAATAACTTAATCATGTTTCTCCCAGAGGAAAACCCTGCTGGTCAGCTATGTTTTGACAAAATGACTGTCACTTAGGCCCTAAGTAACTAACACAGCCAATCAACTGTTTTTTCCTTTGTTACCAAGGTTACATACAAGAGAGCAGTTCTTCTTCTGCTACTTCTAGAACTCAATAAACCGTTTGACTTGTGGAAAGACAAGTGAATACTAAAGGCAGATGTAACAACAGGGAATAACAGCTACAACTGATACTGATAATTGCAGCCACCACATGCTCAATATGTTTCTAAGTAGCATATGAAAAGCAAGTAACAATCTGATCTCCTAGCCAATGGCAACATGATTGTAGAGGAAATGATAGTCCAGGAAATGGAAAGCACTTTGCTTGCTGCAAACAAAGGAAAAGTGATTCATTTTACTGGGATGACCAAATAAGAACAATTAATTTATTTGTGATTGAGTAAAATTACAGATTTTTTTCTTCAATTCTTATTAATCACATGTAAACTGGGTATGTGAACAGCTCTGTCTGGATTTTCTTCTCTCATAGTAGTGGGAGGAAATGAGGGTGACCAAAAAAAAAACAAAAAACAAAAAAAACATGAACATATGAAGACCATATAAACTCCTCTCAGACAGTAGCAAATTGCAGTCTAACTCCAGACCTTGAAGCTAAGTATAGTACCACTATACATTTTTCTGTTATTAGTGAGAACTCCAAAGCTTTATCATGATATATAATAAAATCATTATTTTTGTTGGATTCTAACATGTTCACCTACTAGTGTCATGAGATTTAATGGTAAGAAGTTTAATGACTCAGTTTCAAGGAGAGTGATTTCAGAAAGAAATCATGACTGGACTAAGTAAGCCGTCTTGCTGTGTCAGCATTGCAGTTTTAATTCACAATGTTTTTTTTAATTAGCAAAATGTTACCCAGTTTATTCTGCTGTACACCACTAATTATAATCTAAGCATCCTGTAGCAAGTTCTTCAGATATGAAATGCTGCAATTCAGGAGAGTTGTGACAAGTATCTTATATCAGAAATTTATGGCCAGCATTTCTATCAAATAGTTACCACTGGCATCTATTGTGTCCACTTTATTATTTTAACTCTCATTGTCCCGGTCCCCTTCAATAAACACATCACACCGAATGACATTTGACGACCTTTATTAATGTTCCATAACTTTGATTACCAATTTTATTTACGACTGGACATAGTATAGTTGATTCTAAACACAGCATAAGCATCCTTGTAATGTTAATCAGGACAGCATACCTGCTCACCCTGCCAGGTAAGCAGCGTCCATACCTTTGCTCGCTTACTTTACTTATAAACCTCCTTGTAATGTTAATCAGGACAGCATGCCTGCTCATCCTGTCCAGTAAGAAGCATCCATACCTTTGCTCGCTTACTTTACTTATGAAGCAGCGTCCCATCTCACTTCATAAACATTCATCAAATTACCAACTTACCAACCAAATAAGCTGCATCCTTACCTCCATTTGCTTACCTATTCAGCAAACTTACTCCAGCTGCTCATTTCCTTTCCACAAATCCTTGGAATAAACCTCTACACATCGGAGGGGGAACAGAAGAGGGCAAGCCTGTCCCTCTTCTCTGCCTACCCCAACTAACATAACCAAAATCCCCACCAAACCGCCAAAAAAAGGGAGGGAGGGAGGGTAGCAAGTTCACGCCAAATTGTGATTACTTACTCAGCTACACTTGTCTAAACCCCTTAAGCCCCTCCCCACCCTTATCTCATTTCCTCCCAATCATCCCTCCCTCCCTCCATTTAACCCTTTCACCTCCCCCACCCACTTAACTCCCATTAATATATCAGCCTAACCCCTTCTGAAGAAGCCACAGGACAACTTGGTTTGTTACCAAACTTCATTTGTCCCGGTCCCCTTCAATAAACACATCACAACTGTGGTGGTGGTGCTGCGATAGCGTTGTCGCCTCCCAGTTAGATGTTTCCCATTCGATTCTCAGTTAGAGCTTCTTCTGTGTGGCGACATGCATGAATGGGCGTTCCTTCATTGAAGGTTGTGCGTTAGGCCTGGCAAGCCAGTACGTAAAAATCTATTGCCAATCATTAGCGGATGGGAGTTCCACTGTGGCGACCCCTAACCGGGAAAAGCCGAAAGACACAAACAAACAAACAAACCGAATTACATTTGATGACCTTTATTAAACTTTCATAACTTTGATTACCAATTTTATTTATAACTGGACATAGTATAGTTGATTCTAAACACAGCATAAACGTCCTTGCAATGTTAATTAGGACAGCGTACTTGCTCATCCTACCAGGTAAGCAGCATCCATACATTTGCTTGCTTACTTTACTTATAAACCTCCTTGTAATGTTAATGAGGACAGTGTACCTGCTCATCCTGCCCAGTAAGCAGCATCCATACCTTTGCTTGCTTACTCTACTTATGAAGCAGTGTCTCATCTCACTTCATAAACCATTCATCAAATTACCAAATTACCAACCAAATAAGCAGCATCCTTACCTTCATTTGCTTACCTATTCAGCAAACTTCCTCCAGCTGCTCATTTCCTTTCCACAAATCCTTTGAATAAATCTCCACACACTGGAGGGGGAACAGAAGAGGGCAAGCCTGTTCCTCTTCTCTGCCAACCAGCCTGACCAGGCTGTTCCCCCTCCCACCTACCAAACATTGTTCAAACCACTATATCCCATAAAGGGAAGGGTCAAGCCAAACATCATTTGGTGTACCTATCATCTATAATTCACCTTAGAATCC
Organism: Protopterus annectens; assembly: GCF_019279795.1. Taxonomy (NCBI): domain Eukaryota; kingdom Metazoa; phylum Chordata; order Ceratodontiformes; family Protopteridae; genus Protopterus; species Protopterus annectens. Next base: position 1,480,032,816 of record NC_056741.1, read on the forward strand.
TGTCATAAACCCACCTTGCCATACCATCACTGAAACACACCCTAATGAAACTCAATAAAGTAGGATTACTGTGACCCCACTGTACCACCGGAATGCTCACCCCAAGAGAATACATACCCTATTCTGCTTCCTTCAAACTGAATGAATTGACAACCTATAAGCACAAACTATAAACCCTTGATCTCAAATCAACACCCAGACAAAACAACTAAGATCAAGTCTCACACCCAGGACCCTGTCAACTGTAGCCTATCACTTTTAGCCCGTCAACTACCATGTTCTGGATGTGCAACAACTCAATTACCTTAGGGAATAGTCTGACTCCAAAATATGTCCTAACCTTCATAGGTTCATAGGTAGGTACTAGGCTATCTGTTCGAGGGCATTTATAAGCCTAGCCAGAGTGTGTTGGTTTTCGCCGCACCATTGATTAATTAACTAAGCCTCTGTCAAGCAGAGCCAATGAAGTGATCCCAGGGGTGTATTTTCTGTTACCCATCCACTCGTCAATGTTTCTCTTGAAGAGTGTTAGTGAGGGGCTCTGTCTAATGTAGTTAGGAATTTTGTTCCAAAGCATGGGGAGCCTCTGTGACAAGACTCTATCCCTCCAGCATGTTGTTAGATGGCAGAAATCCAGCTCCCATTGACCTAGTTCCTGAAAACTCACATATGCTCAGCAATGCAATACTCTATGAGCCCAGCCATAAACACTCCCAATTCACTCACTACCAAACCATTTTTAACCCCTGTTTGTCCCTAGCCTTTCCCCTTAAAACTCTCTTTCCTTATGTTACCCATATCAGTAGTAGGTAATTAAGACCTATCCTATAGCTGCCCTTTCCTGCAACCAGGCTTCCTTAAACCTTCTAATTCCCCTGTAACAATGCACCCAGTTTCTAAAACTACCCCAATACTGCCACCTACCTACTATGCTTCCTAAAACCCTATCTACAAAATTCACCCAAACCCCAGATGAAATGATTCTTGTGCTAGTCTGTAAAACCTTAACCTGATATGAAACATTAATCCTCCCTACTCAAGTGACAAATTCATAACCTCAAGATACCACCCATTAGGAACAAACTCCAACATTCTGTCAAACACCTCATTGGTCATTCCTCCACATATGGTTCAAACTGGATGAGTAAATACAACCACTCCAAGGTACCAAGAAGGCAAGGAGTGAACTTCACTGGCTTGCAGGAGCCATAGGGCTGTAGCCTAATAAGTTCCTGTGCTCCTATGGACATTGTGACTCTACGCATCCCATGGGATCCCCACACTCCCCATAAATAGTCCCCGACAATTTTTCCCCTTGGCCCCCTTGCCTACCCCTTCCTTACTTGCCCCCCATACCAACACAATAATAAGCTCCCACTAATTAAACAACAAGCTCTAACACGCCTTACTAAGGTGATTACTTAGACCGTCCTTGTACCCTATTCAAGTGACAAGAATGTCCATCCTATCAAACATCACCTTTCAAATCCCCTTTTCAAGCCTCCACACGATGCCTTCTGCACTTCCGCCATTTCCGTCAGTAACTGTTGCCCATTTGTGCTCCCCATGTGTAACCTCCTCACTCGCCACTGCTTCCATCATCTGCGAATTCACTGTATTGCCACCACTAGTACTCGGCACACCACCATCTACAAAGAAAAGGACAAAATTAAACCCTCTAATAGTAACGAGAAAGCTCCACCTTATACCCACCTATTCCAAATTACAGCCACAGCATTCCAACACCCCATCTGCAAGAAAGAAAAGGACATGTAAAACATCTGAAATACATAACACACATTCCAAATAACACATTCCAAGACCTCTTCAAGGACAACTGTGCTTTCCACAGGTGGGGTAGTCTCTCTGGGATATATACCTATCATTCCTGAAGGTCCTATTTATATCATGGGCAAGCTTTAAGTCTTTAGAATGGGTAATTCTGGTACTGCTTGTTTTGTGGATATGCAGGAGGTCCATCAGAGTGGGTTCTGACAATGCTCTGTATGCCAGGCATAGGATTTTGCATTATCCTTGCCATAGTACATATAATATGATTTGTCCTACTCAGACCATGCTAAGTTATTGTCTTAAGCTTGTCTGACATTGTTTTATTGATGATAATAATATTGGGCATGCCACACGTAGAGATAATCTGAATTGTCTTTTCCTTTATTTGATTGTGGAAAACACTGCTGGGGGGTTACTAGATATATTTGCTTCTCTTTTACATTTAGTATTCTATCAAATTACATTTGGGCCTGTGTTGTAGTTGGAAATACTTTTTGTGTAAACAGTGTTAGTGCTGCCACTTTCTTCAGCTCACATTTTTTTTTGGATCATTTAACCATGTGCATCTGGATATTTTAAATATCTTATCCAGGATTAGGCATCAGTGGTTAGTATAAACTTTGAATACGTCACAATTATTTTAACTATTAGTTGAACATTTGTCTTCTAGAATCACCGCAGATAAAATACAGGGTACTTTGATAATGAGGCCTAAACAAGACCTGTCTCCCAGTAAAACTGCTAAGGACATACAAAGGACTATGACTGACACTGCACTACTTCTTTAAACATCTGACACTTGCCTGCTACTTTAGCATCCACTGTTACATAAGGGCTCTGACATTATGTTGGAGTGTACCATGAGGAGATCAATCCATGCATGTTCTCATATGATGGTCTGTGACCCAACATCAGTAATCCTCATCATTATGAAGAGAATGTGTACATAACTCTGCTAAAGGTTCGAATATTTATGTGCACGGAATTGCATGGATGGTTTGTCTATCTTGAGATGTGTTGTAACATGGTGAACTTACTCTCTCTATGTAAAAGAACAGTCACACCCAGTAAATGCAACAGTAGAAACTTTTGCATTTGTAACTACATATACTGAACTGAAAGCACACTCAGAGGCTGCCACTTTGCGGCCATTCAATGCTGCCTCAAAGACCAACCCGCTTGAGTACATGTTCATCCCAACACCTCATGTCTGCTGTATACACAACACAGTCTCCAACCTGTTATTATTTCTCCCCTTTTGTTTCTTTAATACATCCACCTGATCTTTCCAAAAAGAACACTGTTGATAGCCACGCTGAACACAGACCTGCAGAGATGCCCAGCACAGCACTCTCCTCTGACAACTCCCCAAAGACATCAAACAGAACAACAAGCCCTCCACCAGTACAAAAAAAAAAACAAGGCATCCAGACAGGGGTCCAAGCATCTGCACACAAGCAGGCCAGTCCTCCCATCTCCCCGACCCCCCCGCACCCATTTACCCATCCATTTATTTATGTTTATTATTATTATTATTAGTTATTTTTTTTTTTAGTAATACACACAAACCCCACACAAGCGCCGACATGAACCCCTTGCAGAGCGCCAAAACTGCATCAGCCTCTCTGTCCCAAGAACAAACCACACAACCTGCTGCCATGAGGCGACAAAGCAACCTCCACACCACTGTGCCATCTGCAATGCAGCACACACACACTGGAGGACACCCAACTGGTGGACTGGCAAAAGCAAAGCCCCAGACAATTGAAACACCAACAAACCCAGGAACCAAGCAATCAATGCGTACAGAACACCAGGCCTTGCCTGCCCAAGAACCCACCGAAGGGTCTGTAGCTCAACAGTCTGTCAGTATCTCCCAACATTGAAAACACTGTGTTATGGCTAAAAAATTACTTGACAAAACACCACTCCAACAAAATACAGCCCTGCTTGCCCGGAACACCACTGCACAAGACCAGATGTGAATCACAACATCTGAAATGCACCACTATGCCAACAAAGTGTAATTTGCAAATGCAGATTCTTTTCTTTTTTCTCTCTCTTTTTTTTTATTTACAAGTAAAATAGTGGCATCTGACCATGCCCACCCCAAAAGTAATGGTCAACCCTCCAATGGCCACAACTGTGCATGCAACACAACAATGCCCGCCACAAGCCCGCGAACCAACACATCCCATCCACAACCACATCTAGCACTCAACAACAAGGCCCAAGCCCCCCCACTTGACTTCCAAAATGACCAGAAGAGTTCATGACGGTCTCATGAAAACCATGGCATCCTTTCCTTTTCCTGCAAGTACAAATGACCAAAGTGCAGCGCGCGACCAAACCACTCAACACACAATCCACTGGCCATGCACAGAAATATTCCATGACGCAGCTCTGTGAGCACATGCAAAATGGCAGTCAAAACACCACAGAATCAGCTTCCATGCTGCCAGAAGAGACCCAAACTGCATAAGAGCTGATGCCATGCAGGTCTCGCTGAATCTGCGAACAAAACACAACATCAAAAGAAGACAGTGTGTCCTCAGAGGTTTCCCGCCAACCAGCCCAATGCTGCCAACAATGCAGAATGAATATATTTCCCAGCAGAACACCCCAAGTGCAGCGGGACAAGCAAGCTCCGTGTCTGCAGAGTGAGCCATCAGCAAACCCGCGAACACCACAGTGCACCCAATCCCCACCTGCTCCTCAACCTGACACCACCAATGAACAAACACCAACTCCAGTGCCACCAAGCCTATCAAACAACCCCGGACCAGCAAACAAATCAACTCCCTCCAAGCAAACCCATCCCCAACCTCAAACCAATAATTATGCTCAATCCAACCAAAGTCCCCAAACACATTGAAATGCACCCTCCATGATTTGGCTAATCTACCAACTTATCTCCCGATTTCAAAGGCCTACCTCCCAGACTACCCAGGTTGTCATGGGCATACCTTGCCTTAGCAAGTTCAAAGCAAAAGGTGATTACTTACTCAGCTACACTTGTCTAAGCCCCTTAAGTCCCTCCCCACCCTTATCTCATTTCCTCCCAATCATCCATCCCTCCATTTAACACTTTCACCTTCCCCACCCACTTAACTCCCATTAATATATCAGCCTGACCCCTTCTGAAGATGTCCCAGGACAACTTGGTTTGTTACCAAACCTCATTTATATCTCAATTTGGTAAAAAAAAGTATTAGGTGACCTAGAAAAAATGCTGTGAAATATCCAACACATGACATGACATTCAATATTATAAAGCTCATCTGAAATATGAATATTCTCACTATTATCCTGACTTTTAAGCCTTTTGGCACTTTGAACCACACATTTATCATGTTTGCTTTTGACAGCCAAAAAGTGATTTCAGTGGTAATGCAAAATGATATCATTGAGGAATTTATGATGTTATTGATAACTGTAAAAGTTATACTGGTCATGTACATGTAAATTATTAAGGCACTTTGTGATTTGTGTCTCATAACTTTTTGGAGTCTTCCCTCTTTTCCATCTAGTCTGCCCCAGCCATATGTCCCCTAACCACATCTTTCCTGTATGTAATAATTGCAATGGGGGGTTAACAATAACAACAAAAGCTATTTTTCAAGATTTAAGTAAAACATCATTGTATTTAAAGTTCTTGAATAAGTTTATCTACCATTATATGAATAATGCACTGCTTTGTTAGCAGATATGTTACAAAAGATCCAGCTTAACTTGGAATTCATTTATCACAGTTCATCTAAAGTTTATAGTTAAATGAGGAGATACTCAGAAAAATGCAAAACACCCATATCTGTATTCTTTAGTAAATTTCTGTTGCTTTCTGGATAGTCCTGAATATACATTATATTTATATTTCTAGACTGAGGGTATTGGCTCTGTAAATCAAAAACAGATTTTTTTAACTGCTATGTACTTTATTTATTTAACCAGGTTAGTGGATTGGTCCTTTAACCCTTTTCAGCCACAATCCAGGTGCATAAAGTACAAAATTATCTACAAGCTAGTATATGCATAGAGTTTATATAATGATTCTTCAGGAGTACCCTCAATATATAAGATACTTACACAATGAAGCAACAAGAGTATGCAATGGAACATTGCCAAAGTATACAATCAATACAATAACACTGTAGTAAAGCCAAGACTGTTTCCTGAAGGAAAGATCAACAGTAGTCCTTCACAGGACAATGAACAGGGTAAGGCTATATACAGAGACCTCACATATTAACAACTTTATATTAGTTATAGGAGGGATTTTGTAGTTGTCTTCATTAGAGATACTAGCAGTGCACAGAATTAAAGTGAAAAATAAATATATACATATATATATATATATATATATATATATATATATATATATATACTATATTATAATATAATAATTAAAATTTGTCACATTTTATGCTTCTTTTCATTGTAATAAACTTTTATTTTGTGGTACATACATATAAGAAAATAAGAAAATGTAAAAGCGTGTCTGTTAGGGTGGAACTTTACTGCATAAAAAGGTATAATTAACACTTATTCTGGCCTCCCTACTAATGGCTGAGTATAAAGTAAATGAGGATACAGCTTGCTAGCCATAACTACATGAGCTACACCATGTCAAAGTTTCTTATGCTACTATCTTAAGCAATAATGTCTAGCAGCTGTTTTTGTGCAGTCTTTGTTTTCCTACATGGATAGAACAGCATTTACAAACAGATAAGCAAACATACATTACTAAAAAACAGAGCAGTACTTGGCTTGTCTAGGACTATGTGCTGTTCTCCTCATATTATGATTAAAAACAACAACTTTCAACTTTTAAAAAGTGTAGCAAACTGCTTTAAAAATGCCAGTAAAAATGGATACAGGTTTTGCACCACCGACTGACTGGCATCTCCTGATCAAGCACCTTAAAATCTTGCACTCGAGGCAGCAGTCCTTTTACCATACCCTAGTTACACTTCTGCTAAAACAGATTAAAAGATTCAGACTAACACAGACAAAGTCAATGAGGTCAATTGATGGTCAAATGACAAACATACTAAGTTTACTTCCCAAAATTTGGTAGAACAACTTGTATATACTCCAATATACAAGCATTCCCCGGGATTCATGAAGCTCGGCGCAAGGCCGGCGTAAGGGCTGCGCCGGCGGTGCAGTGAATAGCCGGCGTAGTAGTGCCATATGCATATTAATGAGAGTGCACCGCAACCACAGACATGTGCGTAGTGTACGTGAGCGAGCCCAAGTAGGATGCGTCCGGAGGCGTGGCTAAGCCGGCATGCGGTGAGCAACCTAATGTGCTGACTGCCACGGTCCGCCCATAATAGTAATGGCAGCAGCCAGGGCCCGTGCAGAATGAAACGCACGTAGAGTATGCAACATAGTACCCGTCCCAACTAAACGGAGAAGCAAATACAACCCACGAAGGCTTAAGTGTACCCCTCCAAGGAGCAAAGGATACGCATGAGACCGCGTTTGTTCCGCAATGCACCATCAGTGGTTATACTCAGAGAAGGTGTACAGCAGCATGTCAGCGCGCCGCACCAACATAGGAGTAGCGACTAAGGTCACCACCTGTCCCACTTTGCGAGGGGCAGTCCCTCTATGGGCAGTTGTGTCCCGAAAAAAATATTAAAAATGGCAAATGTGCTAAGATTGTAGGACATAATGATATCCCGTATTTAATGTAATGGTAGCATGAATTGGTTATTTCTGTAACTGAAATACCTAAATGACACAAGAAACAGAATAAGCAACCAAACTGCCACAACAATAAGCTTTTATTTAGGCAAACAAGTGAAGTTCTATGCTATATAGTGACCGTGTGTATGTGTCGGCCTGTAAACTCAGATGTGAGTCCCGGAAATATCCCACCTTGGCAACTGGAAAAGGTGGCAACCCCAGTAGCAACATGGGCATGGTCACCAGGGTTACCAGCTGTCCCAATGTGCCGTGGACAGTCCCTCATTGGACAGTTGTGTCCCTGCAAAAATCGAAAAAATGGAAAATGACCTGAGATTCCCTGCCAAAAGTATTCCCGCAATATACATGTAATAGTAGCATAAAACATATAATTTGTATATGAAACACATACATGGCATAAGAAACTGAATAAGGAACCCAAATGCTAACAGAATAAGCGTATATTATGGCAAACAAGTAAAGTCCTGTCAACTCCACTTACTGTGGGTATGTGTTGTCCTGCAAAATCCGATGTTCCCACAAATCATGTCCCACTATGGTCATTGGAAAAGGTGCCAACCATAATGGTCACAAGCAGTAGTGACAGTACATAGCCGGGTAGCTGTGTTGACATAACAACAGGAAGGAACCAAGATACCTTAAACACAGGCAAACATGTGCATAGCAGCATATTCCACACCCAGCAACGTCTCTGTCGCATACACTGGATGGCGTATGTTGAAGTGTAATATCCAGAAGCAGAACCCATGCATTCAGATGTAATACACAATAGCCTCATTGTAGCATGTAAGTCCCACCCATGTACACCTGTGCACCCAAACCTGCTAGCATCCGTGTGCAGCTATACACCTACACACAATGTGCATACCTGAAATGTGGTAAGATGTTTGTGTTAGGCAGTGCCACGCGGGCAAATATGTACCCCACATGTCACCAACCCACCTCAGGTACAGATATGGAAATGGCTGCATGTGAATGTGTCTGCAGAATGTGAACATCCCGCATGTGGTATGTACCCGTCCACACCATATAGGTTTGCATACGACATGGTGCACATAACTGTACACATGTGGACAAGTCGGGTTGTTGAACCACCGCATCGATGAATAGCTATGCAGAGAAGTCGAACACATATAGCGGAACACGTGCCTACCAAACAGGACGTCCTAACAGGGTGCTAAAGGCAAAGAAGGGGAAGGTGGGACATCACATGTGGAGAGTAGCGTTGCTGGACGGCCAAATACACACGGTCAAGGTAAAGGACGGAACAACATGCATATGGCCGGATGGATGTTGTCCGAGAAATATATATAGAAACACATATGAAGTGCAAGTTTAGACTCGAAATACTATATAATGCATTGAATTGTACCGTACAATATGGCAGTAGAACTGATCATGCATGTAATTGGTGAAGCTAAGCTATAGTGTGATGGAATTCTGACCCTGGCAGTAACCAGTACAGCAGGCTTATGTCTCTCAGCATTAATTATCTGCTGGGTGACAGAAAAATAAATGTATGTACATGCATAACATCACCCCTTCCCGTGAGGAGGATGGACTTGTGAGCTCTATCGAAGATAAGAGTACAACTCCTTACCAGAGAGACAAAGCAACGTATTAAGAAATGAACTGACTACTGTATCGGAACAGTCCAGGGTCCTTGAAACAGCTACAATCACAGAAGGACACTGTAATTGACCAGGTGCCTTGCAAGGCTGTGTTATTCTCATGGGAAAACATTTTAAAAGCACGACCTCAGCACCCACGTATGTATAGACTATTGCGGACCATAGTGATGGAAATGCCCTGTGACCGACCACGTCAGTAAGGTGGGCAAAAGCTGATTGTAAACACTATATAAAGAAATTGCTTACTGTATAGAGTCAGACAAAACTCTCATACTTGGACTGTATATTATTTTGCCTGCCTGTGTACACTACTAAAACGTTGTGAACCCGAGCCTCCTGTGTTATTGACTGTCACTTAGAAAAGCCTACTGATAACTACAGTCTGGTTTTAAAAACTTATTTGACATTGTGATCCTTCTTATCCAGAATTCCCTTGGTAAGCTACAGGTCAGAGTGCATGGGTGGTTAGACATCTGCGCAGGAGAATTTGCCTAAATGGTTCTTCTTGAATGAAAAGACCTCCGACTGAATTGTTGTGTGTAAAGAGGCTGTCTACCGTCTGATCTGTGGCTGAAAAGCGGAAAACTGGATCCCAAGAAGAAAACGTGCAGTCTTAAACAGGAGGCCCAGGTAAGGAGTGTTTGCCTCTTTGTGTCTATTGTAGATCAGGGACCAGACTACATTGTGTTTCTGTTAACAGTCGTGATAGCGGGTCGAAGACCAATCCAAATAGTGTTAAATCTGAACATAGGTCAGGGGAACACAGAGCAGAGTAAATAGTCATTGTAGACACTACAGGGGCGGAGGGACACGAATTGGTATGAGAGAGAAGGGGGAACAGTCAGTCGTGTAGATATGGGGGATTAGTGAACAAACAGATCATGTGATCCGCGTTTGACGGGTGTCGTGAAGTATATGCAATCGCAGAGAGCACATAATGTGAGATATTCAGCAAAATGGGGTAATAAATATGACATTGATGGTATATTAGACAAAATATCGTTACTGAAACATTGTAATCTCTGAAAATGTGATGCACATGTTCTAGGGTAACCACCTGTCCCACCCTGTGAGGGACAGTCCCTCTTTGGCCAGTTGTGTCCTGCAAACAAACCGAACAAATGGCAAATGTCTTGATATCTCAGGACAAAGATTTCCCAGATATCTTTTCAAATGGTAGCATAAAACACTAATTTTGTATCTGGAACAACAAAATATCATAATAAACAGAATAAGCAACTGAAATGCTACAAGAATTGGTAGCTCTCCTGGCAAAAAGTTAAATCCTGTCCTATGTACTGGCCATGGGTATGCTTTCTCCTGGCAAATTACACGTTCCGAACACTAATGTCCCACATTGTGCATTTGTAAAGGTGGCAGCCCTAAGATGTGCAGGCGACAAAACAGCGACAACTGGGTATCCATCAAGCACATAGGTGGATTGAGGTAGTGAACCGAAGGGAACAGAACACTACAAATGCGAAAGCATCATACGTACACAAAGAAGATAATAATACAGTAGTAGCGACAACCCCCTACCACCTCGATACCACATCCAGGATATGAAGCGGGAGGGCAGGCTAGTCCCCCCCACGTTATCCTGTGGCAACAGAGGTATCACAACGACCAAATGTAAGAGAAGCTATTGAAACCACATCCCGAACTCGTAACATACCTAGGGACACTCGAGTAAGAAGACAGTCACTAGAACAGAGTGAGGATATCTGTCAATTAATTGAAGTACCGAACCCTCATGCAGGACAGGAAGGCCAGGACCCAAACCCCGTAGTGTATAGACCGTGGACACCAGATGATATCTGTAAAGTCACAGAGGGAATTCCCCATCTACAAAGTAATCGCTATTCACCATGCAATACCCCTGTATCTTCTGATCGGAAAACAAAGGGGGAATGGCGGATGGTACAGGATTTACAAGCTGTAAATCATGTAATAATACCTAGGGTACCGATGGTGCCAGACCCACACACAATATTGAATGCTATGAACACGCCACAGAAGTATCTTACCGTGGTACATATAAGCTATGCTTCCTTTGCAATACCGATACATCCAGATAGTCCGTATTGCTTTGCATTTACATTCAGGGTAACAGATACAGCCATACCCGGCTATCGCAGGGATACTGTGAAAGTACAACGATATTCCCACAGGAGATGGCTAGCTACATTCCGGTGTTTACTACACCCGGGGCCAGTCAAGTTCTACTTTATGTGGATGATATTCTGCTTGCGGCTCCTACCCAGCAGCAATGTATGGAAGATACAATAGCATTATTGAGATATTCAGCAGAACAGGAACATAAAGTAAGCAAGCATAAATTGCAACTACAGAGAATACAGGTCAAGTACCTGGGATATGTGGTATCCAAGTAGGGTAGAACATTACATGACGATAGGAAGGTAGCAATTTCACAAGCACCCAAGCCAACTACCAAGAAGGGAATGAAGTCCTTTCTGGGCCGACTAACATTTGTCAAAGCTGGTTACCAAACAATGCTTTTGAATCCGCTGTATTGTCTGCCTTAATCTTTAATACACCTATGGCAGCACAACACATACTACACTGGATTACAGTAGCAGAAACAACTTTCTGCAGACTAAAACGATTGATAGCTTCAACATCTGTATTAGGTCTCCCGAATAATCATAACACATGTTGTCAGACTGTAGATTGTAAGCGGAGATATATGGCGTCAGTCTTGATGCAACAGCATGGAAGTAAGCAACGCTACATAGCTTACTACTCATTGCAGTTGGACACTGTGGCATGGTCAGTGCCACATTGTGTACAGAGCAGTTGTTGTAGCACCCATGGCAGTACAGGCCCGGCCTTAATGTTATTATACCACCCTCTCACTGTGAGAATGTCTCATGCAGTTGCGATCATTCTGCTGCAAGAGAAGATAGCATTCCTGACCCGTGCTAGACATTTGTCTTGTTTGACCATACCACTGAGTCAACCTCATATGGTGATTGAACATTGTACAACATTAAACCTATCAACGTCACGTCCGACACCTGTGTATGGCACACCACACAGTTGCCTATACAAAATGGATGAAATAACTACACACAGACATGATATATCACTGATATACCCTTAGATGATGCAGAGGTGACTGTTAATGTGTACGGATTATGTAGACAGAGTCCTACAGGAACGAATCAAGTAGGTTATGCAGTAGTTATTGATAATGGGATTGTAGATGCCCAACCCCTGCAGCATAACGTGTCTGCTCAAGCAGCAGAATAGATAGCTTTAACACGTGCTTGTACTGTGGCGAAAAACTGATGTGTGGACATATGTCCCGATAGTCAGTATGTTGTCTGTACAGTGCATGTTTATGAGCAGCAGTGGAAGAATAGGGGAATGATAACATCCACCGGTAAACCGATTAATCATGCGCAATTGATCTTGAATGCATTACATTCCATTCAGTTACCCACTAAAGTAGCTAATTGTAAATGTGCAGGTCATAGAAAGCAACAGGATAACAGTAGGAAAGGTAAGGCATGAGCTCATGCAGCTGCAAAACAAGCAGCCTCACAGTTGGAAAGTGTTTGTTTGAATGAGGAATGACAATCCTCAGACATTTTACATGTAGAAATGTTACAAACAATGCAAACATCAACTACGAAAGCAGAAAAGCCGACGTGGGTATGACGAGGAGCAATCCTTGAAGACGGACTGCACATATCCACAGTGAGAAAGCCAATATTAACGTCTAATGTATTCAGATATGCGGCTTTGTGGAGCCATGGGTAGAGACATGTCTCAACAGGGGGGATGGTACATTTGGTTAACAGAATACCCCTAACATACGTAATTAGGAACCACATACAAACATCATGAGCAGCGTGTCACATTTGCAGTAGATATCATGCACAGGGAGCATTTAAACCGAAGGGAGTGAGTTTACCTACACCACCATAACCGTTCCGTACTATTTGTATGGAGTTCATACATCTGAATAAATGTGAAGGGAAGTAATACTGTTTAGTGATTACACATATATATAATCAAAATGGGTAGAAGCATTCCCAACCATGAATCCGGATGCAGCAGCAGTGGCAAAGGTGCCAGTAAAATAAAGTATCCTAGATCTGGCATACTGTAAAGAAGCTACAGTGACAATAGAACACATTTAGTGAACCAGACAATCACGCAACCTGGGGGATTATTTTGTATTTCCAGGAATGTAAATTGCATGTACAACCCACAGTCAGCATGACTGCTGGCGCGGTAAAATGGGATCCTGAGAAATAAGTAGAGGAGGTTGGTGGGTGACACCCAGATGAGTTACATTTGCTGTCTACCTCTAGCATTGCTGAGCATGACAACAGTTCCAAATGTAAAGTGTTGCACCCACTTCGAAGTAGTATGTGGAATGGCATATCATGTGCCAGAGTGGAAAGCTGTCATGCCTGCAGAGCCGGAGGTCGATGGCTCATTAGCAGGTGACATGAGAGGATTGTTAACCAATAACACTGTTTTTCAGTTAAAGTCTTTTACAGATAAAGAGCAAGCGATTGCGGACGCATAGCTGACACCAGTATCCTGTGTGTATGTCACTGTTATCCAAAGAAGATAATTGGCAAGTGGAAAGTGTGAAGGTCTGTACCAGGTACTGTTGGCAACGCCTACTGCAGTAAAGTTTGCAGAGAGGTCGTCCTGGGTCCACCTCACAGTTTTTAAACCGGTAAAGGATATCAAGTCTGATTTACATCTTGTAGCTGATATACCATAGAGCCTGAATCACCCGGGCAAGACTGTATAACAATACAAAGCAACCCCAAAGACATTTGGTTTACTGTCCTAATGATTATACACCTATTAACCATGTTTGTGTTTACTTTACATTTGCTGGGACCTTACCTGCATATAACTACACGGATACAAATAGTGATACGTGACGAACTGGCCACAGAGTGTCTTCCACACTTCAACAAATACCTAGGCATGACGCGTGTGCATGTACAGACTATGAACATTTTAAATTGCTGTGTTTGTACTGCCATACCTACATCATATGGAGGACTTCCGATGTATGTTGTCCCCTTGGGGATAGATTACGACTTGTGAATATTTACACTTTGATACAGGTTCTGTGAGATCACAGGACAAAGTGGCACTGTACTTACCTGTTACACAAAAAGTAATTGTATGTTGTCATAAACATGATACAGTTCAAGTTGGTGGGAGTATTTGTAACATAACTGTGTCTTACAAATGTCATATAACAGCCAAAGATCACAGTACTACTTGTAGCACCATTCATTATCTGTATTGAAGCTTCATGAGAACAACGTGGAAGGATGTGCAGAAACATCCTGAATTGTATAAACAGTCCTCTGTTATAGACAGGAAGATGTTACATGCAGAGGTAACCCGCATCAGTAGTAAAGTAGAATATTGTTATGTTGTTTGTGGGAAAAAAGCATATCAATGGTTACCTGAGAATTGGTCCGGCAGTTGTTATTTGGGTTATCTGGCTCCAGTCACATGACATACTGCACAATTGCCTCTGGAGTGCGAAGCGAACTATAACACATATAGCTCGAAGAACTGGGAACACAGTCGAGAAACCTACTAATCCAGTGGGTGAAATGGAAGCTGTTCTGACATTCCAGTCTTCTGCAAGAGATAAAGGAATATCGATTCATATGGACTTGAGTGACAGCGTCATAACCTGGGCTGGAACACTCCCAGCTTGTGGAGTAGTGAAATCAATCAGGGAACAGAGGAAGTTGTCAAAACCTGTCGGAGGAATGATGAATGTGACTTTCCGCTCTTGAACTAGTGACTGATGAACTGGATGCAATGAGAACTGTTGTGTCACAAAATGTAATAGCGCACGACTGCACCCTGGCGAGAATTGGCACGTCTTGGCGGCGCTTATTAAAGAAGATCGCTGTGTCCAAGTACCACATAAAAAGACCAGAATCAACGCCCACCTAGAGGTAATACAGCAGGTGTCATCCATGGCGGAACCAGGCCCAAACCCACTGATGAACCATTTCCACAAACCATTTGGTGGATGGGGTTCAGTCATACTGAATATCATGATTGCCATTTGTGTTGTTCTGCTCATATTGGGAGCATGTGTCTATTGCGGGATACTTTGCATGTAAGTATTAGTCAGGGACTCTGTCGACGTATCTGTACCCGAGACTATGTATCAAGACCTGTAGTGGTATTTGTTAATACAGACTGCAATCCTTCTTGAAATGTACAACAAATTACTTGCCTAGTTAAATGTTCCAGAGAGGAAGAGGCTAGGGAATGAAATAATGTTGTATATGTTTCTGGATAGAATAGAAGCAATCAATGGAGGGAGAATGTTAGCAAAATATATATTTAAACATATATATGACATGCTACTTTAGAAGCAAATAGTGTATAATGCATATTATTCTATCTTACAATATGGCAGTAGAGCTTATCATGCATGTAATTGCCTGTAGTGTAGCTGCAGTGTGATTGAACCCTGACCCTGGCAGTAACCAGTGCAGCAGGTGTATGTCATTCAGCATTAGTCATCTGCTCGGTTAGAGAATAATAAATGTATGTACAGGTATATCTGTCATCCTTCCACTGAGGAGGATAGGCTTGTGAGCTCTATCTAACACAGAGTACAGCTGCTCACCGCAGAGACAAAGGAACCTAGTAGGAAATGGAGTGACGACCGGATCTGAACAGCGTTGGAACCGTGACAGAGCAGAATTACCGAAGTACATTCTAATTGACTATGTGGCTCATGAGGCTGTGCTATCCTCATGGGAAAACATTTCATAAGCATTACCTTAGCACTGTTGTAGGAATACAATCTTGTGGACTATAGTGATGTAAATGCCCTGTGACTGACCACATCATTAATGTGTGCATAAGATGATAGTATACACAATGCTCATACAGCTGTAACATGTATAGAGAGTAAAACAAAAGTCTAAACTTGTACTGCATAGTTCTTTGCCTCCTGCTGCACAGTAGTAAAACGTTATTAATCTCAGCTTCCTGTGTTATTGACTGTCAGTTTGAAAAGGCGAATGAGTGTTACAGTTTGATTTAAACAACGTAATTGACAGATGTGTATGTTCTAGCATGGGAATAGGTCAAGCCAACCATCACAATGTCCATGTGTACCACATACAAACAGCCAGTAACACGCAGTAGTAGTGCATGAAGGCATACACGACTGTGGGAATAGTACAGGACATATGGCACATGCCAAGTGCAGATGCATGACACAAACCCCAGGATGGGTGTCCTGCAAAGAGGAACATGTGCCAACCACACCTCCACAGATGTACCGGCAATAAAACACATGGCAAACACACAGAAACACTACCGTCCAACACCGACTGCAATGGAGCCTGGTCAGACACCAACATGAAGCAAGCACAAACAGGGACTTGTGTAATGTTTGCCTTAACACCCCCCCCATAGGCCAAAGAAGAATAGAAAGAACATATGCATGTAATGTTGTGAAGGATGTGTGGTAGTCCTCAGTATCACAGTGTTAGGGACACAGATACACTGTCATCAACTGTGACATATGTGCACTGTACAGAAATGTGTACACCAAATATACAATACACATTGCACAATAGGTTGAGTGACAACTATGATATAGGTTGTGTCCATAGACAGTAACCATGATATGTCACAGCCAATGGGTACAACATATTGGGTGTGATGAACCTTCTGTGCCATGAATTGCTGTATCTGCCTGATAATGGCCTGGTGATGCAATCACCCATCCAATGGACATGAACACCCCTGAACAAGACAAGGCTGTGTGGATGCAAAGTACTGTATGTCCCACATGCATTCAGGGTGACATATGACACTATGTGCAGACATGGCCTCATGTAATGGGACAGGTAATACAGGTGTGACATGGCCTGTGAGTGGGACTACAATGTGCATCACACAACCTGGACTTACCTGTGGGGGCATTACAAAGAAATAGCTGTCCTAACTGTGGGCCTAATCATGTAGGTGTGGAGTACACAGTGGGGCAAGCTGGTCTCATGGTGTATGTACTACCTGGAGAGACAATGTCCTACCTGTGTAGAACATGTGACCACAAACCCTGGTCAGGTGGAGGAGATGTCCCACACACTTGTGCAGCCTGTGTGTTGGCAATGTGTGATGTTGGTAAATCCACCCTGTTGTGGACAGCCAGAGCTATATGCTGGACAGGATACTGACCTCCCAGGTGTCAGAGCATAACAACTGAAGGTGGTATGATTGTCAGCAGGCATGTAGAGTATATCTGGGAGTATGCCCTGGACCATGGGATGACAGTGTGTAATCTATGACCAAGGGTGTCATACCTCACATGTTGCTCACACCTTGTAGTAGCCACCTCACTGTTGCATCCTGTGTGCCTGGCTGGGGACACCACACTGGATGCAGCATGGCATTGGACATGACAGGCAGTTGGGTAAGTGACATGCCTGGTTGATGCAACTATGACCTGTGGGTACTGGTAGATGGCAACACATTCTGTGATTGATGCAGTGGCTTCAGGTACTGTCATCCCAGCTCAATGGGTTTATCAAGGATACCACGGTAATGTGCAGAATTGTGATGGTCTGCCTCTGAGTGGGTAGGCAATGTGTATGGTAACTGCAACATGCCAATGCAGTGCCAATGTCCAAATAACATAGATTAACTTCTGCATGACAATATGTCTTATCATACATGTATTGACATGGGCTAATTACAATTGCAAATGGCAGTAAGACTGGCCTAAAGTTCCGTGATGTACACAGTCTGGGGGTGATGCTCCGACAATAAAGTGGCAAATCCATGACCTCATGGGTATTAAATGGTTGTTAACGGGCAACATTGCATGTATACCATTGGGTTCTGGTGTGGAAAGACATGGTTCCTGTAGCACTACACAGTATGGGTAGTCAAGCAGACATCTGAGCGTTGTTGAACACACAGCATCAGTGAAACCCACTGTCACAAGGACACAGTCCGACAAGCTCTACACTTTACATATGCACAGTGGTGTACCATTGTAGGACCCAAAAATTGTCTAAAGATGCTATTTCATCACCTTGGAACTCATTGTGTCACCCAGGTACACATATGCTGGTTAATGTTGATGATAGCTGTCCATGAAATGCAGCACAGATGCAAGAAATACCCAGGGAGGGTCCATAGAATGTCCTCACTCACAGTCCCTGTACACATGAAGGATGTGTGTATGGAGTAAACTCCACATCGATTGTTGAACCCAGTCAAGGGATATCTGGGTATGTAGACTCTCCAGGTGTCGGTGTTGTTTACATGCAACCTTTGTCCCCCGTGGGAGGATGATGTGGTGCGTAGCACCTGCCTCTCTCACAATAATGCAAACCATCCAGGGAGAATGCTAAATGCAGGTGTGAAATGTGTACAGCCCTATACTAGTGTAGTAGGCAATTGTCATGGATGGACACCCTGTGTATGGCCGTAAGATGGCACACCACAACTGCAAACCGGATGAAATTACACAGCGCATGGGCATAACACAGGAAATACACATAGGGACTACAGTTGACATTCCACATAGGGCCAAAGTTTGACGCAGTGCCAACACGCATACACAGCACCAATCTGCCAGCAACAGAATCCAAGGAGCACCCGCTACCAGTGTACAGCCGGAACAGATGTGCTGACCTGTGAGCAAGCACATATGGTAACTGGCACACACAGCAACGATGCCAAGTAGGATATGTCCAAACTAACATGGCATTCCCACCTATGAAGACAACATGTGTTAAATTGAATACATAGGTGATCAACATGTTCGGTGGTGTTATGTTGAAAATAAAGTGTTGGAATATGTCCCAATTGGGATGTCTGAGGGTTTATATGAAAGCAGTTGCTAACCAGCATCTTTGGATGTATGACATTGTTCACAGTACTAAATCACCTGGTTCCTGTAGCACCATGTAGTATGGGTAGTCAAACAGACATCCGCGAGCGATGTTGAACACACAGCATCAGTGAAACCCACTGGCCAGGACACAGTCCGACAACATCTACACTTTACATATGCACATTGGTGTCCATTGTAGGACCCAAAATTTCATTCATTGAATGCCTGCTATTTCATTACGTCCTGAACTCATTGTCGTCGCGTCACAGGTACACATATGCACCGCAAGCGTGTTCAATGTTGATGATAGCTGTCCATGAAATGCAGCACAGATGCACAGAAATACCCACGGTACCGGGTCCATAGAACTGTCCACATCACAGTCCGCACACATGAAGGATGTGTAATGGGTACTGTCGACTGTTGCAGTCAAGGGATTCTGGGTATGTAGACTCTGGCTCGTGTTGTTTCGCAGGCAATCCTTTGTCCCGCCCGTGGGAGGATGTGTGTAGCACCTGCCTTACTCTCCGCTAATAATGCAAACCATCCACCGGAGAATGCGAAATGCAGGTGTGAAATGTGTACAGCCCTATACTAGTGTCCAGTAGGCAATTGTCATGGATGGACAACCGTATGGCCAAGATGGCACCCACAACTGCAAACCCGGGAAATTACACAGCGCGGTAAGGCATAACACAGGTAAATACACATAGGGACTACAGTTGACATTCCCCATACAAACACAGACAACCAGCTGGAGTGCCAAAGCAAAGGCCGAGGGTACTGTAGAGCACCTCAGTACCACTCAGAGCAACAGAATTAAATGCAGTCACCATAGTTTATGAACAGCTTCATAAGCAGACTTATTCAGAATACATACAATGCAGTCCAACCTACTACATTTAAAACCCTTAATGGTGGTCAGTAAATTAGATGTGCTAAGTATTAATTCCCAAATGCCTTAAAGGCAAACAAGCAAACAAATTTGGTTACAGATTCCACACAGTGATATCAGACATTGCTTCAAAGGTACATTCTTCTGAAATAGAAATATATGTATATATATGAAAGAAGAACCAACATAATGTTTTCCAAATGTCTGACTGTTTAAGTGTAGCACATATATATGTTCCTGGGATTGTGCCAATATATTAAAGAACTACAGACACCTAGTAATATAAATGAACCATAATATACACAGAGATAAACCGTGATTATGACTAATGTAAAATAGACCAATGGAAATGTAAAGATTCACAATGTGGTAAAGTAAATATTCATTTAGAAGGTACATAAATCAAATCAATTCAGACATCCTTGTCCAAAATACTAACACAAGGCCAGCATGGTGCTGGCCTCACATGTACTGGGATGTTGTTCCTGCATAGTGAGTGTCTGGGTGATGAATCTGTCCCACCAGCACGTTCTATTAATGACAGTGTCAAGGTGTATGCGTCACCTGCCCTTGTGGTTCTGAGGGATCTAATTCTTTAGGTGAAGCATAGTCATCAGATCTGGGGTCGACATGGCCTTGTATGCCAGGCACAGGTCACCTCTGGAGTGGTATGCAGACTGTATACAGCACTGAATTCTCCAGTTCAGTCGGTCAGGACATATACACATATTCCTGAGACCCTGCATCTGTTTGTGATGAACTGTTGGCCTTTCCAGCTGCTGCAGGTGTCGGGTCAGATACATTCTGAGGGCATTGTACCCAATCATAGGTCTAATGAGTGATGAGTACAAGGGGACAATGACCTCCCTGATCTAGATGTGAATCCCTTCGATGATGTGGGCAATGTTGAAGGTCTACCTAACTACGTTAGCGTGTGTGCACCAAGCGGTTGAGACCCACCATCTGTTTGTCATGAACTGTTGGGCCTTTCCAGCTGCTGCAGGTGTCGGTCACAGCATTCTCACATTGTACCCCAATCATAGGTCTAATGGTAATAGTACATGACCTCCCCTGATCTAGATGTGAATCCTTCATGATGATGTCAATGTTGAAGGTCTGCCTAACTTGTTAGTACGGTGTCTACAGTTAACAACAAGTCAGATCCTGGTAACTCCCTCTGTGCTCAGTGGATTGCCACCTATATGGTAGCTAGGGGTAACCTTGTTTCTTAAGGGTATGACTATGCATTTCCTGGCATTTAGCTGTAGGCCATGTCTCTGGCACCATTATCCACATCTGTGAGGCCCTCTGAAGGATATCTGTGTCAGATGTGTGTCTGATATGGCACCCAGTTTGCAGTCCTCTGCAAACATTGTCACATAACTGTGTTTGCTTGTACTTTGGAAATGTAGATGCTGAAAAACAGTGGACCCAGGACTGAGCCCATGGGACACCACCTGTGACTGGCTGTGAGTATGACATGGCGCCAGCAACTATGACCATGTGGGTTCTGTGTACTTAGCCAGTTTGCAACCCATATGGCGATGTATGGGATGCACGTTCAAGATGATGGGTTTATCAATGATACCATGTGTGTCAAGGCCTTTGCCAGGTTGAGGTAGGCTGTATGGACTGCTTTACCCTCATCAATGGCCTTGGTGACTGATCTACAAAAGTCAAACATGTAAAACATGATCTGACTTTGACCAAGCCAAACTGGGTTGGATCCAAAGTATCAAGTCCCCATGTCTTTATCTATGAGTTCCATTATGATCCTTCTCCATGGCTTTGCAGATAAGGCTTGTCAAGCTAATGGGATGGTAATAACCAGGGTCAGTGGAGGCACCATCCTTGTGAAGTGTGACTACAGTGCCTTGTGCTACTACTGGATCCTGAGGTGAGGCTAAGATTAAACAGCTGTCCTAAGTGTGGGTTTAAATTTCAGAGTTCATGGAGTACACAGCTGGGACACCATCTGGTCCCATGGATGCTGTGTTTACTGCCTTGGAGACAGCATTTCCCACCTGTGTGTTACAGATGTTCCAGGATCTACAATCCTCTGGTATAGATATCTCTCCATGTTGGGGATGTTAGCACTGAACCTGTCAGCCAGTATGTTGGCAATGTGTGTAGGTTCAGTCATCTTCACATCATTCTGAACCCAGTCTGAGCATATCTGGGAGTGTCCTCCCAGGTGTCCAACATAGCTAAAGAAGCCCTTATGATTGTCTGTTGAGTCCTTGTTAATTTCTCTGTTGAATTTCCCCTGGATGATTTCATGACAGCTTGTAGTTCTTCACATATAATGAGCAATGAAGTTACCTTACAAGTATTCCTAATGTAGTAGCTACCTCCTGTCTTGTAGAGCTGTTCATGGCTGGGGTCCACCAGACTGCTTGTCTTGGTACAAGAGCAGTTTGTATGGGATTGCCTGATCCATGCAGTCCTGTAGGTGTGGTGGAAGGCATATGCTCTGATTCAGCGGTTTGAGTAATGTTCACCACTGGCTCAGGGCCTTGGAGACCACAGTAGTGTTCAGAAGTGTGAAATGGCTTTTGAGAAAGGCATATGTATGTGTAACTGGCACCACTGTACATGGAACATCATAGCAATAAACCACGGCTGGATGTGGGTAATGCTGGACATACCCAGCAGGCGTGGCGGTTCAGTCCGATGCCGAGGGACCACACACATGTGACCTTAGGCATAGGCCAAGTAGGCAGCCCGTCTAGGGCGTTGCTCTGGGCACCTTCCAGACTTTATTTGGTGTAGGTAGACCAGGAGGGTGTGGCGGTGGCGTCCTGTGCCTGGGGCACCAGCTTAACCTAAGGCCACTCTTCCGTGGGTAATACAGCAGTACCCACCAAGGTCATTGCTAGTATGCCATATCATCTATGGCAAGAAACCATATATTCCCAGACATAATGGCGCATAATGCCTGTCCGGCAAAAGACATGCACAGTCGGTCTTTTTACGTACTCTGAGATGTCCGTTACCAATGTCGACACTGTCTCGCTTTGTGAAACAAACTCAACATAGCGATTCAATACTAAACAGCGCAGGAGAACCCGATGTCCCGTGGTGAGCTGTTGTTCAACCTGTTGCCATGTTAAATGTGTGTGTGTAGCACAGCGGAACCGGCCCAAACCAAACAAAGGACATGTCTGTGGCTCAGTGGTTAATCCAATCGCATAATGGTATGAACCCATGTAATATTGCGACACAGGTCATACATACCAGGGGTTAGTAATGGAAATAGGTCCGTTCCAGACAGATGTGCAATTAGTATAACAAGATCTACAACGGGTACCCGCCCATCTGGCGCCTGCGGTTATGAATAATTGGGGGTGACATGGTACCATAGACACCGGACAAAGCGTGCCCATGTGACTCATCTAACAATTGTACCCGGTCAGGGCAGTTCCGTTACACTGGCGGACAAGACCAAACCCAAAGCACCACAGGAACACCCTGACAATCGAAAGGCCTGTATGTGGGATATAAGCACCTGTGATCTGAACATCCCTGCGGTCGACATATGCATCCTGGGCCATGTGGCGAGGGAATAAGAATGTTTAACATGCAGTACCGCACCTTTCCCAGCAGGAGAATGGATGCCTGTGGCGTGCGTGCAGTGGGGTAGGGGGATATGTAAATGTAGCTAAGTACCATGGGTATGCATATTAATGACATCGAACAGCTACTGTAGTGGTCACAGTAACCGCAAGCGTGAATGCAGTCGCGTTTGAATTCACACATAGAACATATACATGTGAGCGTGTGTAATGTCCATGCTGCAAAGACTGTTACATGTATAAAGTTGTAAGTGCGTTCTGCACCGCGTCGTCAACGGATCAGACATGTTACGAATGTCACAACTAACACACACCGTAACCACACAGACCCAGTAAACATATATAAACAGAATACGGATATGCATATGCGCGTAACCCACAATTAGGAAATGCATGTGTGCGTGTGGATGTGATCCACTGGAGGCAGGGAAGGTTAAGGATGTGTCCTCCACTCAACCAGACATGTGTAAAATGTTAGCCTCTGAAAGTATGCTTGGGAATGCCATATGTACCGTTAGAAATATGAGACACAACCTGTGATGGACAAACATAGATGTGGTAGAATAACACTGTTATTAGTATGGATTGTGGGGTTGTATCAGTAACCGACTTGTCAGAAGGTATTGTTGTGCGTTCGGTTGGCTCACACTTGTTGACAGGGCTAAGCTAGCTGGATGTATCCAGTGTCAGCAGAGGTGGAAATTCTCACACACAATAATAGTACAACATTCGTACTCATGCCAAGAAGAACAACAATGAAAGTGTCCTGAAAGGACTGTTACACACAGATCCCAGGCGACAGACAGATATATGCAGTGAAGCCACGGCACATTATGGGATCAGGTCCTAAAGTGCAAGAAGGTCACACATGACCGTATGGTGCCAGATAGACACTGGTCAATGTAACCACAGCAAGAGTATGACCGACAGCATGATGCCAGAACCTGTACAGAGGAAAGGTATGGCATGGTAATTGATGTCGTAATCCTGGTGGTAACAGAAGGTATGCGAAGGGGTTCACATGCAGCGCATCTCACACAGCAGTCCAGCCGTATATGTGGCCGGACATAATTTGTCACTAAAACAGATGCAAACATCCAGTTTATTCACATATTGATATGGTTATAATCAGTCATATTCATATGTCCATTGTGACACATTTACATTCATAATTGTAAAATATATGCTTAAATTGTACTTATTGATTCCATGCTTTGGAATCGTAATGCTACAATTATACACATTGATATAAAATATCCTGATCAACACACTACATTCTAAGGTTTACTCACAACAATTATCAACTATGTTTCAATATACTGATTGTATTGACCAATATTGTATTTATATTAACACATTGTTGTATTATTGTTTCCATTAAGTAATGTATGCAACACTGATTTGTATATGTCACGTTATCATCAAGACTTGGAGCACTGTCCACTTAACTATGAGCAGGTTTATTGATTAATTGACTTTAAACTGACTCTGAAGGAAGTGTATAAGGGACGACTATGTAATGTATTTGTACTCCGACGATGCCCCATGTTAGTAGGTGAAAGAGCTCAGTATCTTTTGACTGTGGAGTGTATCGTATTTGTCATTGTCTGTTTTGGCCGATATATGTTCAATAATGTCTATGAAGATGGGCAGGGCAAGGTTTGCTGTATTTCCGCTTACTGGGCGTGGATATAGATAGGCCAAGTAATACATAATATGGGTAGTCAAGCAGACATCCACGATTGGAACATACAGCAGTCAAAACCACTGGCCAGATGGTGACAGTCCAACACGTTCTACACTTTACATATGCACATTGTCCATTGTAGGACTCCAAAAAATTGTTCCGTACGACCAGCTCAGGGATGAATCAGACAGAGTGACAGCCGTGACTCTACGGCACAGCTAGACATATGCCAGCGTGTTTAAGGTTGATGATAACTGTCCATGAAATGCAGGACATATGAACAGAAATCCCCAGATGATGTCCATAGAAGTGCGTCCACATCCCAGTCCGCACATGAAGGATTGTGTAATGCCCGTACGTGGGGGTTGCAGCCATGGGATCCTGGGTATGCAAAATGGGGCTCGGTGTTGTTTGGCAGATAATCCGTTGTCCGCCCGTGGGAGGGCTGTGGGTATAGCATGCCTTACTCCCACTAAGGATGCAAAGCATCCACTGGGTAATGCTAAAAGCAGGTGTGAAATGTGTTCAGCCCTATATCAGTGTCCAGTAGGCAATTCCCATGGATGGACAAGTGAACGACCAAGATGGCACCTATAACTGTACACCTGGTGGAATTCACACAGCTGCGTAAGGCATAACACAGGAAATACATTAGGGACTACAGTAGACACTCCCCATACAAAGCCAGATCGCCGTGCGAATACCGGCGTACACAGCACACGATCTGCCAGCAACAACATGAGGATCACTCGCTTCCATACTGCGGAACAAATGGGCGACCTGTGGAACACATACTAATGGCACACTAACAACCTCAACTAGGAAGGTCATACGATGTTTAACACTAAGCGTTCCGTATAAGAACATCCTGTCAATGAATAAATAGGGTATGCATGTTCTGGCTGTTTTATATTGACAATACAGTGGATATGTCCTACTGGGCCTTCTGAGGATTACTTAAAGCAGTTGCCAACCTGCAGCATTACATCAATACCATTTGGGTTAATCGTATTAGAACATGGGTTTTAGAAGTAGCACACATAATATGTGTAGTCAAACACACATCTGGGAACATACAGGAGCAGTCGAACCACTGGCCAGATGGACACAGTCCAACATGTTCTACACTTTACATATGCACATTTGTGTCCATTGTAGGACCCAAAATTTCTCCTTTTACAAGCGCCAATTGCAGACGGAAGACCAAGAGTGAACTACAGCAGCGTGACTACGGCACAGCTACATATATGCACCACCAGCGTGTTCAAGGTTGATGACAACTGTCCATGAAATGCAGGACATATGCAGAAATCCACAGATTGTCGAGTCCACAGATGCGTCCACATCCCATTCCAGCACACATGGAGGATTTGCATGGGTACTGTCGAGGTTGCAGCCATGGGATCCTGGGTATGCAAAATGGGGCTGTTGGAGATGATTGGCAGATGATGCATTCTCCCGCCGCGTGGGAGGGATGTGGGTACACAACATCCCTTACCACCCACCAATATGACAAATCATCCACGGAGAATGCTACATGCAGCTGTGAAATGGGTACAGCCCTACCAGTGTCCAGTAGGCATTTCCCAAGGATGGACAAAGCGTCGGACAAGATGGCACCCATAATAGCAAACCTGGTGGAATCACACAGCCGTAGTAAGGCATAACACAGGAAATACAGATGGAAACAACAGTAGACACACCCATAGACATCTATCCTGCGTGCGAATCGGCGTACACAGCAGCCAAGGTGCTAGCAGTATGTGGGATCACCGCACTTTCCACTCCAGCGGAACATCACGGCGACCTGTGGAACACATATTAATGGCACACCAACAACGTCAACTAGGAAGGTCATACTATGGTTAAACTATGGCGTTCCCACACATAAATAACATCCTTTCATGAATAAATAGGTTCTACATGTACCGGCTGTGTTATAATGACAATACAGTGGCGGATAGTTCACAATGGTACCTCTGAGGATTACTTAAAGCAGTTGCCAACCTGCAGTACTACAGTAACACCATATGGGTTAATTGTGGAAGGACACGGGTTCCGTAGCACTACATAATATGGGTAGGCAAACAGACATCCGGGACTGGGGAACATACGGCAGTCAAACCCACTGGCGAGATGGACACAGTCCAACATGTTCTACACTTTACCTTTGCACATCGGTGTTCAGTGCAGGACCCAAAAGTTTCTCCTTAAGTCTTGGCAACAGGCTCCGTTCGTGTCACCCAGAAGAGGTGACAGCCGTGACTACGGCACAGGTAGTATATATGCACCACAAGCGTCTTCAAGGTGATGACAACTGTCCATGAAATGCAGGACATATGAATAGGACTCCCCAGGTTGCTGCGTCCATAGATCGCGTCACATCCCATTTGCGGACACATGAAGGGTGTGCAATAGGTACTGTCGAGGGTTGCAGACATGGGATCGTGGGTATGCAAAAATGGGTGTCGGTGTGGATTGGCAGATGATTCGTTGTCCGCCCGTGTGTGAGGATGGGGCGTGGCATATGCCTTACTCCGCACTAATAATGCGATCATCCACGGAAAATGCAGAATGCAGCTGTGAAATGTGTACAGCCCTATACTAGTGTCCAGTAGGCAGTTCCCATGGATGGACAAACGTACGGCCAAGATGGCACCCATAGCTGCAAACCTGGGGGAATCCCACAGCTGTTGCAAGGCATAACCCAGGAAATACAGATAGGGACTACAGTAGACACTCCCCATACAAAGCCAGACCGCTGGGCAGATACCGGCGCACAGCACTCAATCTGCCAGCACATATGGGGATCACTGCGCTTCCATACAGTGGAACAGATGGGTGACCTGTGAACACATACCAATGGCACAATATCAACGCGGGTGGGA